>NW_024726559.1:0-92500 GCF_018991925.1 Homarus americanus
TGAAGGCTGCTGGTGGTGGTGATGATGACTGCTAGGGTGGTGATGATGAAGGCTGGTGGTGGTGATGATGAAGGCTGCTGGTGGTGATGATGATGAAGGCTGCTGGTGTGGTGATGATGAAGGCTGCTGGTGGTGGTGATGATGAAGGCTGCTGGTGTGGTGATGATGAAGCTGCTGGTGTGGTGATGAAGAGGCTGCTGGTGGTGATGATGAAGGCTGCTGGTGGTGATGATGAAGGCTGCTGGTGGTGATGATGGAAGGCTGGTGGTGGTGATGATGAAGGCTGCTGGTGGTGGTGATGAAGGCTGCTGGTGGTGATGATGAAGGCTGCGGTGGTGATGATGAAGGCTGCTGGTGGTGGTGATGAAGGCTGCTGGTGGTGGTGGTAATCAGGATATTTAAGAGTGAGTGTCGTGTAAAATATAAATGAATAAACTGAATTATATCATGTATAATTATTTTCTTACAATAACAACACTATTTTACAGCCCCTTAAAGTATACAATGAATAATAACGAATATACAGTAGGCAACAAAACACTCACGTACTGTAATGTTATTCCCACAGCCAAACTAAACTCCACTTGATGAGTCTGACTAAAAACAAGCGTCTCGGTTGTAGCGGATGAATCCACATGTTGCAAGAACTACCTCACGCGCCTAGCAAAAACTGCCGCCAGCTACACAGATGCGCTCAGATCCCAAATTAATTAGAGGAACATGGCGCGACCAATTGCTAACCGGTGGGTGGGTGGGATGGAGAATTGGTGGGTTACAGGAAGGTGGGTGGGTTACGGGAGAGAGGTGGGTGGGTTATATGCAGGTTGGCAGATTTGCAGTGCCCGACCGTGCCCAAAGTGTCGGGCAAGTGTTTTTTTCTTGTCCATGTGCCCGGCAGACGAAAAAATATTTTGAGATTAACCTAGATGGGAATTTGTCAAGAGCTGCGACACTCCACCTTCCCGTACGTGCTGGGGTGGATGGGGTACATGATCTTCCATCCCTTGGCTTCTTCTTCTTCTTCTTCTTCTTCTTCTTCTTCTTCTTCTTCTTCTTCTTCTTCTTCTTCTTCTTCTTCTTCTTCTTCTTCTTCTTCTTCTTCTTCTTCTTCTTCTTCTTCTTCTTCTTCTTCTTCTTCTTCTTCTTCTTCTTCTTCTTCTTCTTCTTCTTCTTCTTCTTCTTCTTCTTCTTCTTCTTCTTCTTCTTCTTCTTCTTCTTCTTCTTCTTCTTCTTCTTCTTCTTCTTCTTCTTCTTCTTCTTCTTCTTCTTCTTCTTCTTCTTCTTCTTCTTCTTCTTCTTCTTCTTCTTCTTCTTCTTCTTCTTCTTCTTCTTCTTCTTCTTCTTCTTCTTCTTCTTCTTCTTCTTCTTCTTCTTCTTCTTCTTCTTCTTCTTCTTCTTCTTCTTCTTCTTCTTCTTCTTCTTCTTCTTCTTCTTCTTCTTCTTCTTCTTCTTCTTCTTCTTCTTCTTCTTCTTCTTCTTCTTCTTCTTCTTCTTCTTCTTCTTCTTCTTCTTCTTCTTCTTCTTCTTCTTCTTCTTCTTCTTCTTCTTCTTCTTCTTCTTCTTCTTCTTCTTCTTCTTACCTGCTTCTTCTTCTTCTTCTTCTTCACTATTCTTCTTCTCTTCTTCTTCTTCTTCTTCTTCTTACTTCTTCTTCTTCTTCTTCTTCTTCTTCTTCTTCTTTTCTTCTTCTTCTTCTTCTTCTTCTTCTTCTTCTTCTTCTTCTTCTTCTTCTTCTTCTTCTTCTTCTTCTTCTTCTTCTTCTTCTTCTTCTTCTTCTTCTTCTTCTTCTTCTTCTTCTTCTTCTTCTTCTTCTTCTTCTTCTTCTTCTTCTTCTTCTTCTTCTTCTTCTTCTTCTTCTTCTTCTTCTTCTTCTTCTTCTTCTTCTTCTTCTTCTTCTTCTTCTTCTTCTTCTTCTTCTTCTTCTTCTTCTTCTTCTTCTTCTTCTTCTTCTTCTTCTTCTTCTTCTTCTTCTTCTTCTTCTTCTTCTTCTTCTTCTTCTTCTTCTTCTTCTTCTTCTTCTTCTTCTTCTTCTTCTTCTTCTTCTAACTTCTTCTTCTTCTTCTTCTTCTTCTTCTTCTTCTTCTTCTTCTTCACCTATTTCTTATTCTTCTTCTTCTTCTTTACTTCTTCTTCTTCTTCTTCTTCTTCTTCTTCTTCTTCTTCTTCTTCTTCTTCTTCTTCTTCTTCTTCTTCTTCTTCTTCTTCTTCTTCTTCTTCTTCTTCTTCTTCTTCTTCTTCTTCTTCTTCTTCTTCTTCTTCTTCTTCTTCTTCTTCTTCTTCTTCTTCTTCTTCTTCTTCTTCTTCTTCCTTCTTCTTCTTCTTCTTCTTCTTCTTCTTCTTCTCTTCTTCTTCTTCTTCTTCTTCTTCTTCTTCTTCTTCTTCTTCTTCTTCTTCTTCTTCTTCTTCTTCTTCTTCTTCTTCTTCTTCTTCTTCTTCTTCTTCTTCTTCTTCTTCTTCTTCTTCTTCCTCTTTTCTTCTTCTTTTCTTCTTCTTCTTCCTTCCTTCTTCTTCTTTCCTTCCTTCCTTCTTCTTCTTCTTCTTCTTCTTCTTCTTCTTCTTCTTCTTCTTCTTCTTCTTCTTCTTCTTCTTCTTCTTCTTCTTCTTCTTCTTCTTCTTCTTCTTCTTCTTCTTCTTCTTCTTCTTCTTCTTCTTCTTCTTCTTCTTCTTCTTCTTCTTCTTCTTCCTTCTTCTTCTTCTTCTTCTTCTTCTTCTTCTTCTTCTTCTTCTTCTTCTTCTTCTTCTTCTTCTTCTTCTTCTTCTTCTTCTTCTTCTTCTTCTTCTTCCTCCTCCTTCTCCTCCTTCTCCTTCTCCTTCTCCTTCTCCTTCTCCTTCTCCTTCTCCTTCTTTCTTCTTCTCTTCTATATGATGGAAGAAAATGGAAGTTGGAATAGTAAGTAAGAGACAGGAGGTAGTTAAAGAGGAAGGAACATGAGAGAGAGAGAGATCGTTAAGCTTGGCTATAGATCAGGGCATCACATATCACTTGTCAAGTCTAAGCTGCGTTGCTTTCACATTTCACTTCCCAATTTTTCAGTTTTAGTTCCTCTGTTTTAACTTTTTACCTCAGTGACAGCCAGACCCACATCTTTATAACACTCGCGGTATATGTTGCAGCAAGGTATTGAGATTATCGCTTCTCTATCGATCAGAACTCTTCACGGTAGGACCTTCAGTCGCTTGTAACATAAATACGGGTTTTGAGGTCAATGATTACTTTTAGAACCATATACCTTCCATGTTCTATAGCAAAACATTAAGTGGAATTCCAATATTGTTCAAAATGAGATGACAATTCAATTATCCAGGACACAGTAAAGATAATTCTCAAAATCCAAACACTCGAGGATCCGGCGACCCAACACTGCCCAGATGATCTCCAATATATATGCAAACGAAGCTCCCAAACCCCACATATGGACACCACTATAATGCTAGTCGTTTTTCTTCCAATAGGTAAATGAAGTCGAGATGCAGTACCAAACCTTTAAGAGTAAAAATTTATATAAAACTTTTAGGAAATAGTTGAAAATGTGATGACCAACAGGTTAAACACTTATTGTTATTACTGTATAAATAAATAATTTTAACTATAGTGCGTTTTCTCAGCGACAAAGCGCGCTGTAGTAACAACATCAACAATGGAATCAATAACAACAGTAGTCTCGCGCTGGATGATTCTGCAGTAATGGATTATTGATGCAACAACAACATAAACATTAACAACATCAAAAATTAACAATAACATAAACAACAACAATAATATCAACAACAGTCTCGTGGTGTAAACCTCAGCTGCATGATACGATATAACAAGCCTGGTTTGCTACTTTTATTTCCTGACATTTCAATGAATTTTTCCCGCTATTAACGGAGCCGAAAATGATACAAGCAAACATTAGGTGTGAAATGTCTAAAGGAAATGAACGATAAAAATGGTAATGATTTAATGTTAGACAATATGACACAACAGACGATGGATTTTGACAACCCTACCGAGACAACAGGAGTCACGGCGTTCATTTTAAAATTCATCGATCGTGTAGAGATACGTCTTGGAGCGAGCATCACTGGCAGCTGATACACAAACACCGAGGAAATGAAATAAACAACGTCAGTGGAGGAGAAGACGAGGAGAGTGACGTGGACCTGCCGTTGGCTTGACCCAGGAGACCATCTAGACTCCGACCAGGTGTGTCCAGGTGCCACGCGCTGTCTCAATTACCTGTCGCTGGAGTGTCACTTGTCTGGCAGCTCCTGCACTCGCCTTCAGCTGAGGGCAGGGTGGGGGGAGCTACACCACCCTAGTAAGATAATGGTGCCAGGTGTTTGTCTTATTATAATTAAACTGCTCGGCTTGGTGAATGTACAGGGAATACACCTTTATAATATAGAGGTGAAAATGCATTAGTTTATTTGGTAGGAGACTTTCCCTGTTGTGTTTTGGTAACTGGAGGAGGAGACATAACAGGGTAAACATCGAGGCTGCTTTAAGAGTACACAAGACCTTGAAACACTTTTATTAAAACAGTAAATTGAATGACCAAAGAAGAGTTATCATCAAGGAGGTAAATATATTTATCCTACAACGTGAAGATTAATGCCAACGGTGCTGAGTGTTGGATGGGTCAGGGTGTCCAGGTGTCCTAGGAAGGGCTCAAGTGATCATAGAGTCACCTGGTTGAGGCTTAAACAACTTGGTTAATTGGCGAGAGGTTCACCTGTGGGCAGAGTTGGAGTGAAGTGCTGGATGTAAAGGGTGTTGTAACTGGGTCATGTATTTGTGTTTATATATAAATTTTTTCTTCACCTTTATAAACGATTTCCCACTGCAAGGAAGACAGTAAGAGCGAGGAACAAGACGAAGACAGGAGGGAGAGATGAGTGAGGTGCTTATTACGTGTGAGAGACTGAGAGCATTAGACTAACAATCACAGCATCAAGGCTTAAACAGGTGTGGTATATGGGATTTAAATTTCTTACAACAAAAAGTAAATAATCGTGGAGAAACTAATATCATCTTATAAGTGGAGGAGATGGCTCAATATTACCCAGGTCAAATATTCCCTTAATGGAATTCCAAGTATTCACACGAGCATTACTTGCATTTAATAACAGAATGACGTCACAGCCAGCCTTCACGTAAAAACTCGTAAATTCGCGAAGGAAACGAGATTTTATAGAATTTAAGTCACTGTTATATTTTTTCCCGTCGACCCGCTCCAAGTTCTCGCTGGGCCAACTTCTCGTCCTCCTCTTGGTAAAAAAACAACACAGGCAATACAACTTTGTAAGTGGCGGAGGCAGAGGTGAAATTTATCCGAAATACAACAGAAATACGGAACTAAATCTACAGTCGACGTATTGTGCCGTTTACTATTTTATTATTATAACTTATGGTGTAGTGATGAGTATCTGCCTCATACACATCAATAAAAGTTATATATAGTGTACCAAAGACACAATTAATGTATGTGAATAATTTATACATCAATGCAGGAATCGTTGAATGTATTTTAGATTTAATCACTTTGTAGTTTGACGTTTGTTTGAGAATTTCTTTGAGAGTATTTCAAACTTCTTACAAGTTCTTCAATCTATTCTTGAAACAAGCTATTTTTAAAGGTGCAATTAGACCCTTAGACTACTCTATTGTTAGTGAAGCAGGTGAGAGAGGCATGAGAGTAATTGGTAAAAAGGTTTGTTAATGCCACATAATGACATCTTGAAATTAACACAAGAGCAGAACTACATAATGACGACACTAACGAGTCCATTAATCACCTTTAGCGATACTTAGCGTGAACAACGTGTGGTAGTCCTGGTCATTGGATATTATTAAAACTCTAGTTAATCTACAAGTATCAACGCCAGTATGTGAATTGTGTGACTAAGCGTTCGTCGATACATTGTTCAGTAGTTAGTAACGAGAGACAGCGCTAGAGTCGAGGTCTACACTACACCACTACACTACACCACACCACTACACTACACTACACCACTACACCACACCACTACACCACACCACTACACCACACTACACCACTACAGTACACTCCACTGCACTACACTACACCACTACAGTACACTCCACTGCACTACACTACAGTATTTTGCAAACTGTCTCTTCCTTCATTTATCTCATCCCCAGCTACACGATCAATCTCACGCTTGAGGGACGCCATCCCCACCCACCCACCCCTGCCTGCCCCACCCCCCACCCCTACGCCACTCCACACCCACCCCACACACACCCCACCCACCCCTACACCCACCCCACACCACTCCACCCCTGCCCTGCCTCCCACTTCCCCCTCTACCCTAGGCCAACCCCCACCACCCCTAGGCCACCCCACCCACCACCCCTAGGCCACCCCCACCCACCACCCCTAGGCCACCCCCACCACCACCCCTAGCCACCCCCCCACCCACCCCCACACTCCACACCACCACCACACCACCCCGACGTCCACCTCCTTATTTTGGCTGCTGCACTTTAGTAAATTGTGCAGCTGAGACAAAAAAATAGTTCCTCCAACTGTAATAGCTTTACCAAAATTGCAAGTTGAAATTCATGGCTTCTTCTTAGGTCGAGCTTATACAACATTACAGCGTTATTTTTTATCGTAATATATACTTTAAAAGCTATAAATTTATCTTAGAATATATAAACCGGTATATTATTTCTTTTTATAGAACTTATAGAACTCTTGATTGTTTATATATCCAGGGACGATGCATCTATATTGAGGTCAACTATATGAACCGGGTATAGAGGTGAAGCCAAAATATATAGCCTCAATTAAGGTGTTCAGGTGGATAACAAAGTAAGTGTTTTGTGCGGGTGATAGGGAGGTGATCTGAGAGAGAGAGGGGGGGTGGATAATAGTACAGGAGGAAAAGGAAGAGGGAGTTGGAGGAGAGGGAAGAGTGTAAAGGGTGAGGGTGAGGAGGAGGAGGGGGGATGTGAGGTGTGAAGAGGAGAGAGTGAGGTGTGAGGAAGGTTCGTACTTGAAGCAAAAGAAAGAGGAAGAGAATAACCCTCTACCCAGGAATTTAATATCTACACCAGTGACAACAAACCTTTTTACATTCGTCACTTTAGCTCAACTTTTTTTGTACTGTTGTCTACGTCCCTCAATAAGCCACCAAGTACAGTACAGGAGTGGAGTGAGTGTGTAGTACTGGGCAGGGGCCTGGCTGGTCGGTACAGCAGACGGCGGCCACTAACAAGGAGTTACGACGGCTGGTGTTCACGGAAGGAATCATTTGTTCGCGCCTGGTTGAGTCGTACACGTGATGGGCGGACACGAGGAGGCAGAACAAACCGAGTGAAAATGATGGAAGTTTAGAGAGCTGGTGGTGAAGGTCGAGTGTGTTTTATTGGTGGAGGAGGAGGTGGTCTTTGTGGGTCTTATACCGCCTCGAGTTGTAGCTTTTACTGAGCATATGGTCTGGAAAATACACACACACACACACACACACACACACACACACACACACACACACACACACACACACACACACACACACACACACACACACACACACACACACACACACACACACACACACACACATACATACACTAAGAATCACTGAGCTTTCTGTACGTGTTGGAAGTCGTCAGTAATTGTAGTATTAACATCGTGAGAACACAAAGACATTCTATAATATTGTAATGATTAAAGACAAGACCACAAAGTTACTATAAGGGAAGGTGTTGACTCTGAGGATAAATAAAAACATTTACCAAAAAACAACAAAGAAAAAGTTGGTTCATTATTATTGTATATTTTATTGTTCTCATAACCTTCACGTGTCTGTCTGTCTGTTAATCTTTGATGTTTATATTCAACTACAATGGATCTAGTTTGAAGTTATAACACTGTAATTGTTCGGTAAATATACTCTCGTGTGTGTGTGTGTGTGTGTGTGTGTGTGTGTGTGTGTGTGTGTGTGTGTGAGTGAACAGATGGGAGAAGACTGAACATGTGAAGAAAAAAATGTATTGGTGTGGTGTAATGGTGGTGGAGGGTGAGAGAACAAGGACGAGAGTATGGGAAGAGTTAATGGCACCGTACATCATGGTATAGGAGCCATTATTGTCATATAGCGCGGCTCCCGGCACCGTCTACCATGCTTATACCCTGGGTCACACGCTGCCCTCTGTCTTAGTTACTCGTAAACAATAACACTATACGGTTTCATTAATCACCCTTATGTAGGTCTCTGTAGTTAGGATAATGTAGATAATTAAAGAAAGTTAACGTGGTTATTCATGTGTTTATGTGAATAGAAAGAAACTTGCTTAAGGGAGGAAGGAAGGAAGGCAGGAACAGAAAAGGGAAGAAAGGGGCTGTACTAGAAAAAAAATGGGAAAAATGCGATTTCTAAGGTATGAGGTGACCGATCCCTCTCTCCCCTCCCTTCACCTGTCTCCCTCATCCGTCCTCGTTACTCCCCATTGGCCTCTTTGATTACCCAGACTAGAGTGCGTAAATCAAAGTGTCTTGTAATCAGAGGCATTTCAGTCCCCGTGTCGACCTCCGCATCACGTGCCGGAACACATCACATTAGAGGTGACCTACATGTGATTGTCCTAAAGATTACCTCCATACCTCCACTCTCTCTCTCTCCTGCCTCGCTAATTATACGTGACGCCACAACGAAACTAAAAATCACATTATCAAGTTGTTGTCTACGAAGGAAAATTTTATCTAAGGGGAAAAGAATCAAATTATTAGATGAGGAAAGTTATGATTTTTTTTGGGGGGGTGGAGGGGAGAGGGGGGGGGGGCGTCTGTATCCCTTCGTAGCAGAATTGTTGGGGAACTTTGGCTGGTGCAAGAGAAGCTAATTTAGGAGGTCCAAAAGTCAATACTTTCATAACTCCCGACACGATGTGAATTGTTGAAAAATTATGCGCATAGTTGCGGGGTAATATTACTAACTTATTAGCCTGTTTCCCCCTCCCCCAGTACCTACCCCAACCCCTCTTTGTTCCCTCCTCCTCTGTCTCTTCCTCCCTCCATCTCCACCCTCTTTCTTCCTTTCTTCCTCTTTCCACCTGTGCCCTCTTCCTCCCACCCCAACCCTCCTTCCTTCCTCCCATCCCTATCCACCTTCCCTTTCCCTCTTCCCTCCTCCCACTTCATCCCTCTCCCTCCTATCTCTCCCCCCTCCTCCCACCTCCTGTTACCCTTATCACTAATCTTCCTTCCTCCACCTCTTCCCTCCTTCCTCTTCTGTTTCTTTCTTGCAATTGCTCTTCCCATCCTCTCACCTCCGTAAAGATTATAGAAAACTGAATCTTATAAACATGAGCTTGAGAGACGAGTGAGGGGCGACATGATCCAGGTGTATAAATGAAAGAAGGGATTAAATAAAAGTGACTGACATACACGTGGTACTTAAACTATCAAATCAGGGGCGAACACGTGCCAGTGGTTTTGAATTAGAGGAATATAGATTTAGGGGGGAATTAGATAATGGTTTGGAAATTGAGTTGTGGATGAGTGGAACAAGTTAACCGAACATTATCATTAACTGGAACTGGTTGGGAAGTTGCTAATGCACGTTGGATTCATATGTGTGTGTGGTGATGATGACTGGGTTTTAACAGGAGCTGATAGTGTAGTCACGGTTAGGTTAGGTTAGGTTACGTTTGGTTAGGTTAAGATACATCAGATTAGGTTAGGTTAGGTTAGGTTAGGTTAGGTTAGGTTAGGTTAGGTTAGGTTAGGTTAGGTTAGGTTAGGTTAGGTTGGGTTATGGGTTAATAGCCACTACAGTGTAAATATCCTGGTAGACCACATACTATAGTAGCACCGAAGAATACAAGATAAAGTAATGAAGTAACTCGCTGGTGCCAGGAGTGGGTGTGGCGGCCACTGACGGAGGCAGGAGGAGCGCCCCTTTTGGTGTTGCTCGGGTGATAATGAAGGACCGATCATTTCCTGAGTCTGGGTCAGATCCGTCAGTGTCGCTGGATTAAGAGCGTATCAGTCCGACCATCTGACTCGTGGGGGTTAAAGCCAGCCGTAACTTAGCCTATAGTCAGTGTTGCCTACCTGCCTCCACCCTCCTTTCTTCCTTCCCTCCCTCCCCTTCCTTTTTTCCTTCCCTCCTTTATCCTCCTTCCCTCCTCCCACCTCTTCTCTCTCCCTCCTCCTCCCACCTCCTGTTACCCTCCTTCCTCCACCTCTTCCCTCCTGCTCACGGCCTCCTTCTCTAAGGGTTATATCTCCCATGCTAAGGGTCATAAGGCTTATATCAGACCAACGTGAAGGTGAGACAAAGACCATTATGGCTCTGTGACGGTGATATCGGTTTGTTTATCAAGGTGAGGATCTCGTGCTCGTCAGCTTCACCGCAGCCGTCCACCCAGATCATCCCTCCTGACGTCGCCTCTCTCCCTCCTCCACCCGCACCCTTGACAGCAGCCATACCCGCATCCACATCATCATCCGCATCCACACGACCATCACCCGCGGACATTATCCACACTCAGTCACCACTTAACCTAAGCCCCTCGCGGAACAAATCTGAAATCTAACCTGACGTAACCTAACCTAACCTAACCTGACGTAACCTAACCTAACCTAACCTGACGTAACCTAACCTAACCTGACCTGACCTAACCTAACCTAACCTAATCTAACCTGACGTAACCTAACCTAACAACCTAACCTAATCTGACGTAACCTAACCTAACCTGGTAGCGATCGGGTGTTTAATCATCAGAAGATTACAACAGACTCGGTTACAGAAGAACACAGTTGACCTCCCGAGTGTTGGTCGCTGTAACCTTTTGTGTATTCTTGTCATTAATTATTGGACGTTGTTATCGTAGCTGCAATTAACGCCGTGGTTTAACTTTCGTCCGGTCATGTTTACGATAGCGTTACTGAAGATATTGTTTGTTTTAGGGAGGAGAGAGAGAGAGAGAGAGAGAGGGGGGAGAACAGAAGGGACTAATGAGGATGAGGAGCAGAAGAGAGAGATAACGACGGAAAGACATAATACAACTGGAAAAATGTGAATGAAGCCTGGAGGAGGAGGAAGAGATATTGGGAGAGGAAGGAAACAAAAGAGAAACAGATGATGATGGATGATGAGAGGAGGAGACGATGTTGATGGTGATTGTTCAACATTACTCACCATCTTTTTCTCCCTCCCTCCCTCCCTCCCTCCTCCTCTTCCCTCCTCCCTCTTCCTCCTCCTCTTCCCTCCTCCCTCCTCCTCCTCCCTCCTCTTCCCTCCTCCCTCCTCCCTCCCCTCCTCCTCCCTCTTCCCCTCCTCCTCCTCCCCCTCTCCTCCCTCCCTCCCTCCCTCCCCTCCTCCTCCTCCTCCCTCCCTCCCCTCCTCCCTCCTCCCTCCCTCCTCTTCCTCCTCCTCTTTCCTCCCCTTCTCTTGGCCCCTTCACCCAGCAACTAGCATCTTCCCAGTGCCCCTACCACACCCCATACTTGCCCCCACCCCTGCCGCACCCCGCCTCTCCCCACCTCTCCCCCTGACCTTGCTGGGGTGGTGATTCTTCAGGTGATTGTTACATTGTTTATATATAAAAATCTGACTAAGAAACAAAATATACAATAGAGTAATAACAGTAAAATAAAGTTAATAAAATAATATTAATATAAACAATAAGAGAAAATTAACACATAAATCACGTAAATATTTCACTTTTCACTATATATAAAAAACGGTAAATCAACTCATGTTTTTATTTACTCTCCAACTTATATCACAGGTAGACCAGGTATGACTATTGGCTAGTACACTAATTACCTGTATATGTCGCCATACAATCAATAACAGTCAGCGTGATACCCATCTTAATTACCTGGGTCAGCTGTCTCTATACCTGCCCTGTGACCCAACCACCCACCCGCCCACCCGCCCACCTGCATCCGCTACTGGTATCATCATCACGCCACCCATCTACACAAGCCACCCGCCTACACAAGCCACCCATCTAACCTAGCTGCCCACCTGTACTGTATATTCAATTTGTTGTGTGAAGAAAGTTTACTCTAATATGAGGCTTAGTAATAGAAATCTTACCCCCCCCCCACACACACCACACCTAACACCATCTGGGAGGGAGTTACTACACTACGTGTTTGCTGTTCAACACCTACATTAATCTGTATGTTCCTTTACCTTTCTCTAATGAAAGCTTGTGTTAAACCACCAATGTATGTAATAAGTCATTTATGTCCAATGTATATTTTCAGCCTTCGGGCTGCAGAACTTTTTCAATAAACCGTTAATTATATATTATATATTACACACACACACACACACACACACACACACACACACACACACACACACACAACAATAGGGATATATATAAATTATTCAGAGGTCTGTGATGACCTTATGTGGTGATCGCCTCTTATCTTATTCATCACTTTGTCTTCACCTCAGGGAGTGGACATCTGTCTTACTCGTCACTGTCTACTGACTTAAGGCGGCTGTCACCTTCATGTCATTCAGCACCGTGTCCTAACCTGTCCTGACCTAACCTAACGTTACCTGACCTAACCTAACCTGACCTGCCCTAACCTAACCTAACCTAGTCTTGTCAGGTTACACTTCTGATAGGGTAAACTTTGTCTAAACTACAGTATTCACCGGAGATTTTTGGGTCAAAATGGGGCTCAGCAAGTGAATAATAGCTCCGTATGAAGAGAGAGAGAGAGAGTTCAGACACTTGATTTAATCGTGTTACTCCCAGTAGCCTGAGTTTATACATTGTTTTACTTGCTGGACAAAAGTGTTAGTCCTTCAGTAGAGTTGAATATAGAATTAACATTAATGAACAAAATTAACCTAATTAGTTGAGGAATACTGAGGCTGTCTTCCCCGCCTTCCCGTGACTGGGGACCTGTAAAAATTGGATTTGTTACAATGTTACTCTTGTTCTTCTTGTCAACTGATGTAATGTTCGTATAGACAGGTGTTACTCTATATAGTGTCAGGTGTTACTCTATATAGTGTCAGGTGTTACTCTATATAGTGATAAATTGTTTACTCTATAGTGTCAGGTGTTACTATATATATAGGTGTTATTGATAGGTGTCTCTATATAGTATATAGTGTCAGGTGTGTTACTCTATATAGTGTCAGGTGTTATATATAGTGTCAGGTGTTACTGTATATAGTCTCAGGTGTTATATAGTGATAGGTGTTACTCTATATAGTGATAGGTGTTACTCTATATATAGTGATAGGTGTTACTAGGTGTTACTCTATATAGTGATAGGTGTTACTCTATATAGTCTCAGGTATTTACTCTATATAGTGCCTCTATATATAGGTGTTACTCTATATAGTCTCAGGTGTTACTCTATATAGTGATAGGTGTTTCTCTATATAGTCTCTCTATATAGTGAGTTTATATATAGTCAAGGGGTTACTCTATATAGTAGTGATACTCTGTGCTAGGTGCTATATAGTCTCAGGTGTTACTCTATATAGTGATAGGTGCTACTATATAGTCTCAGGTGCTACTCTATATAGTGTCAGGTGCTACGCATAGTGTCAGGTGTAACTCTATATAGTACTCAGGTGCTACTCTATATATAGTCTCCAGGTGTACTCTATATAGTGTTAGGTGTTACTCTATAGTGATAGGTGCTACTATATAGTCTCAGGTGTTACTCTATATAGTGATAGGTGCTTTATATAGTGTCAGGTGTAACTAACTGTATATCAGGTGTTCTACTATATAGTGTTAGTGTGTATACTCTATAGGTAGTTACTCTATATAGGTGCTACTCTATATACTCTATATCTCAGGTGTTACTCTATATGAGTGTCAGGTGTTACTCTATATAGTGATAGGTGCTACTCTATATAGTCTCAGGTGTTACTCTATATAGTGATAGGTGCTACTCTATATAGTCTCAGGTGTTACTCTATATAGTGATAGGTTCTACTCTATATAGGTGTTACTCTATATAGTGATAGGTGTTACTCTATATAGTGACAGGTGTTACTCTATATAGTCTCAGGTGTTACTCTATATAGTGTCAGGTGTTACTCTATATAGTGATAGGTGTTACTCTATATAGTGATAGGTGTTACTCTATATAGTGATAGGTGTTACTCTATATTGTCTCAGGTGTTACTCTATATAGTGTTAGGTGTTAAGATACCGTACGCCATGTTAACTACAACCATCACCTGTCGAGGAAGTCTCATAAAATACTCGTAAAATATCTCCATCGGTCTTGACTCCTGTACATTGTTTTTCATTTCATTGGTGGACATTTTTACAGAAGGTTACATTAGGTTTGGTTAGATTTATAACCTCGTTCTCCCGTGAGGTAATCCAGGTGTTGTTCATCATTACAGTTAATCAATAACAGACATACCTGGTACAGTCACAGTCTGTCGTGTTCCCCCATTCCGAAAGAGAAAGTTCATTTATGTGTTTGATCTCTGTACCGTTTTCTAGTGATATAAATCTTATAGTGAGTGTATTTTTGTCTTGCTGTGGTGTCCTGTGTAAATCACCTCGCCTCACCTCACGTCACCTCGCCCCGCCTCGCCTCGTCTCGTCTCGCCTCGTCTCACTTCGCCCCGCCTCGTCTCGCCTCACCTCGTCTCGCCTCACCTCAACTGTATACACGGATAACAATAACATATTTACTTCACTACTTCACGCTGTGTCTCTAGATAAACAGTTAACACCTACTTTTTATGCAATTTTGTTCTCTTAAGATGAAAAAAATGGCATTCAAATAGAAATATTCCATAGAGAAACGTTATAAATTGCCATGTAAATACTTCAGAACTTCAGTAATACATTCATAATCGTAATATCTGTACATCATAATTTTTAAGTGTTGGTGACCCATTAATTAATAACCTAGAAGACCTTAGTAAGTTATTGAAGAGCAGTAATACATAATAACATCAACACAAACTCATTTAACTCACCAACTGAACGTGTGATCAAAAAGTACTATTAAAAGAAACGAAATAAAGAGAAAAAAAAATGTCCGAGTTTATCTGTTGTGGTCAGTGGTAGCAGGTGAGCAGTATGATAATGAGGCAGGTATTGTGTGGCTGGCAGAGGCACTTCATCATGATCAAACCTACACTCGCTCACACCAACACCCCGTCATCCTGGACACCCTCCCATTCATCACTTTCACAGCCTCACATAATGCATACAATAACATTCACTCTTGTTATTCACTTCTGTTTCAACGTTTATCCCAGCGCGTGTTTTGGGGGCTCAGTTACCGGGATGATTATAAACAACATACCCTAAACATAAACAACATACCCGTAAACATAAACAACATACCCGTAAACATAAACAACATACCCGTAAACATAAACAACATACCCGTAAACATAAACAACATACCCGTAAACATAAACAACATACCCGTAAACATAAACAACATACCCGTAAACATAAACAACATACCTGTAAACATAAACAACATACCTGTAAACATAAAAACAACATACCCGTAAACATAAACAACATACCTGTAAACATAAACAACATACTCCAAAACATAAAACAACATACCTGCAACATAAAACAAACATATCCGTAAACATAAACAAATATACCTGTAAACATAAACAAATATACCCGTAAACATAAACAATATACCGTAAACATAAACAACATACCCGTAAACATAAACAACATACCCGTAAACATAAACAACATACCCGTAAACATAAACAACATACCCGTAAACATAAACAACATACCCGTAAACATAAACAACATACCCGTAAACATAAACAACATACCCGTAAACATAAACAACATACCCGTAAACATAAACAACATACCCGTAAACATAAACAACATACCCGTAAACATAAACAACATATCCGTAAACATTAACACCATACCCGTAAACATAAACAACATACCCGTAAACATAAACAACATACCCGTAAACATAAACAACATACCCGTAAACATAAACAACATACCCGTAAACATAAACAACATACCCGTAAACATAAACAACATACCCAAACATAAACAACATACCCGTAAAACATAAACAATATACCCGTAAACATACATACCGTAAACATAAACAACATACCTGTAAACATAAACAACATACCCGTAAACATAAACAACATACCCGTAAACATTAACAACATAAACATAAACAAAATATAAACAATAACCCGTAAACATAAACAACATACCGTAAACATAAAACAACATACCCGTAAACATAAACAACATACCCGTAAACATTAACAACATACCCGTAAACATAAACAACATACCCGTAAACATAAACAACATACCCAAACATTAACAACATACCCGTAAACATAACAACATAAACATAAACAACATACCCGTAAACATAAACAACATACCCGTAAACATAAACAACATACCGTAAACATAAACAACATACCCGTAAACATAAACAACATACCCGTAAACATAAACAACATACCCGTAAACATAAACAACATACCCGTAAACATAAACAACATACCCGTAAACATAAACAACATACCCGTAAACATAAACAACATACCAGGTAGTTACAATATACAATTTTTTTTAGATGAATAATTTGCAATGTTAAGAGATGTGATTCTTTACTGTTTAAACTAAGACCAAAGATATTATTAAAATTGCTGACTGGTAACATAGAGATATTCGTGAATGGATGTGGAAGCTGATAATGAGCATGGAGTACCTTTTGTGTGTGTGTGTGTGTGTGTGTGTGTGTGTGTGTGTGTGTGTGTGTGTGTGTGTGTGTGTGTGTGTGTGTGTGTGTGTGTTATAAAGTATCGTCATATAATTATTCCATATATATATTCATTACCTTACTCCCCTACAGACATTCAGAGCTACACAAAAGCAGGTTAGGTTAGGTTAGGTTAGGTCAGGTCAGGTCAGGTCAGGTCAGGTCAGGTCAGGTCAGGTCAGGTCAGGTCAGGTCAGGTCAGGTTAGGTTAGGTTAGGTTTGTCATTAGGTACCAAAAAACCAACTTGAGGATGATAAAGGGGTGATGTAGGAGCGGCCGCCGAGTGGACCAAGACGATGCATCAGTGGGGGGGAAAGTGTCGTCCAGATGAGAGATGGAGGAGAGATAACTGGTGACCCGCTCTGGGGGACGAGGCCACGTATGGTAGTGACCCACACCCAAGAATATTCATGCTTATTTACAACTCCCAGCCCACCCACCCACTCTCTTACCCACTCTTTCACCCACTCTTCCACCCTCTCACCCACCCACCCATTCTTATAGACACGATTTAACACACCCACCCTACACATAGTCTAACGGTCCAGTGGTTCTCAACCTGGGGGCAAGGGAGCCACGGCAAGAATTTAGGGGAGCCACGGCGAGCTGTTATAAATTGTAGGTTTCCAAATAATGTTGGGAATCTGAATTAAACGAAACTTGTATTACTTATTTTCACTTGGCAGAAGAGAATTGTCATTCTTTTTTTGTCATTTTGTTTAATCATAACGACAATACAATTTTAATATTTACATACAGTACTCTAGTGCTATTTTATTTTTTATTTTTTTACGGATTATTTAAGATTTCACAGGTCCAGTCCTTGTCTGTGTGACAGGCGCTGGACCGAGCTGCTGAACTGACTTGTTCAGTACGTGTCCGTGTGTCATCCCTTTGCAAGTGGTGATAGGACCGAATGGGGGGGGGGGGGGGAGAAAAATGAAAGAGGCCACGAGGATGTTGAAAATTCCTCAAGGGGAGAATGGAGTGAAAAGGGTTGAGAACCACTGGTCTAACCCGTCCACCCTTATACACACAACTTAACCCACCCACCCTATACACCACCCAGTCCAACCCACCCTTCAGTATATACCACCAATCAACCCACCTTACACACATCCTAACCAACCCACCCCACCCTATATACCACCCAGTCCAACCCACCCTACGCACCAGCCCACTACACACACACACACACACACACACACACACACACACACACACACACTTCTACAGTACAGATAAGCAAGAAGAATGGTTATTATTTTATCGTCTCATCATAACTCTGTCAAGAATTACTCAGTCACACACGACACTGCACCTGCCTCTTCCTAGATGTTCGACGCCACAGTCCACCAGCCTCGGTAAAGTAGCACCCTCCTCCCTCTCCCCTCCACCCACCCCCCCTCAACCCACCCCCCTCTCACGCCACCACCCCCCTCCTACCCACCCCACCCCCCTACATCTTGATCTGCTCCTGATACTCCACCAAACTCAAACTCCACCACACTCACTCCACCACTAAGGGAGTTCCAGTGTTCACCAGATCACCAACAATAAATGAATCCCTCTACAGTATCTCAGTGGTTCGGTCCTCTGTTAGGGTGACAGTAGCTAATTACCATATAAAGGTTGATTCACACAGGTACACACAATGGGATACAGGACAGTCCTTTGTGAGTCATGTCTGCTGGCTCTGTCTGGGGTGGGGGGAGGGGAAGAGTTTGTGGTAGGTCTGTAGGGTGGGTTAGGGGCAAGAGTGGGTTAGTACATACATTCCTTCCCCTTGCTTACTAACCCACACCTAACAATGACCCACTACCGCTTCTGACTTTTGATACACACCCAAGGATCTTCCCTCTACTCACTTCCCCCCTACCCCCCCTACCCACTCCCCACCCTACCCACTTCCCCCTCCCCTCCACCCACCCCCCCCCCACCCACCCACCCCCCCACCCACTCCCCCCACCCACCCCCCCCACCCACTTCCCCCCACCCACCTCCCCCACCCACTTCCTCCCACCCACTTCCTCCCACTGAATTCCCCCACCCACTTCCACCCACTCACCCCCCACCCACCACCCCCCACCCACCAACTCCCACCCACCACCCCCACCCACCACCCCCACCCACCACCCCCACCCACTCCCCACCCACCACTCCCCACCCACTACCCCACCCACTTCCCCCACCCACCACTCCCCCCACCCACTCACCCCCCACCCACCACCTCCCCACCCACTTCCCACCCACTTCCTCCACCCACTAACACCCCACCCCCCCACCTGGTATCTCTCACGTGAAACTATTCCCGGAAAATCGACCCTCCTCCCACCACTAGCTCCACCTCTAGTTATCGAGCAGAGTTTTCTTGCACCAGAGGGAAGGCATAGTGGCTGGTACAAGCAATTGACTCTTGGAAAAGTTAATGTAATGTAGAACTGAAACTCAGGGCGTAGAGAAAATAAGGTCTTGGTCGATCTCTCTGTCTTTCCCTCTTTTTATCTCCGATCCAGCAGACGATTTTTGAGATATCGGGACACGCGAGTAATGTAATGTAAGTATTTAAGTAATGTTTTATATACCTTCTACCCTTATGAGCTTATTTGACAGTAATTATAAGAAATTACTTATAATTGTCTTTGTATAAGTTTAACCATAGGTGTGTGTGTGTGTGTGGAGAAATGTCCTCAAGTTTGTGACAGAGAATTGACGTTGGTGGGTAGGCAAGATTACGATGAGTTGAGTGAGGGAGTGGGAGGAGAGGAGTGGTAGGGTGGTCACGTTTCGTCAATATGAAGATGGGGAAAATCTCCTTTTAAATCCGGACCGATGGAGTTGGAACCCTCATAAATATCTGGCGGGAGTTACTGGGCACCACCAAGCGTTGATCCTCCACCTTCATCATGATACAGGTAACTTATGCCTCACTCGTGGGGGAGAGATGGAGAGAAACAGTGTGAGAGAGAGAGAGAGAGAGAGAGAGAGAGAGACCTGTGGACAGAATAAATGAAAACTAAAGAGACAGACAGAAGTATTCCTACTCTCTCAATATCCCACAAAGTCCTTCACCACCACCACCACCACCACCACACACTCCCCACCTCTTCCCCACCAGACACTCTCCACCACTTGTTCCAGCCACTTGTCCACCTCAGAATATTTTCACCCGCAACCCCTCCTCCACCGCCGCCTCCTCCACATGATCAAATCTCTATACTAAGTCCAATTTCTTCAACAATAAGGCCATCAACGGCGCTCTCCTACAGATAAAACTTTTCCTCCCTCTCCCCTTCCCTCCCTCTACTTCCCTCCCTCCCTCCTTCTACTTCCCTTTCCCTTCTCTCCCTCCTCCTCCTCTCCCTCCTCCTCTCATTTTAATGCTGGTTGACGCTCCTTGTGGTTGTATGACTACTTCCCCTCTCGCCTATACCAAGGGCTTGTTAGAGACTTGTCCTCACACCCACACACCACCGCACTATCACCACCATCACATCCCACTCACTCCATCGCCACCACTTCACACCCACTCTCCACCACACACCACCACCACACATCACCACCACACACCACCACCACACTATCATCACCACACACCCACTATCACCACCACCAAATTATCACCACCATACATCACCACCACACACTCACCACCACCAAACACCACACCACCACCACCACCACACACCACCACCACACCATCACCACACACCACCACCACACATCACCACCACGCCATCACCACACACACCCACCATCACCACACCACACACCCACACTATCACCACCCACCACTACATTAATATCACCACCACACACCACCACCACCACATCACCACCACACACCACCACTCACACACCATCACCACCACATCACCACCACACATCACCACCACACCATGTTCCACATATTTCTCCTCTAAGTCAGACTTTTCCGTAAGATTTTTTGAAGAAACACAAAGGCTTAATAATGCCGATGATCTTCCTCCTCCCCTTTCCTTCTCTTCTCCTTACCTCCTCTTTCACTACCTCCCTCTCCATTTACCTCCTTTTCCACCTCACTGTCTCTACCACCAATTATACCCCTGTTCCTCTCCTCCTCCCTCCTCCTCCCTCCTCCTCCCCGAAAAGTAAAAAAAAAAAAAAAAAAAAATATCACTAACTTTATCTAACTTTTGTTCCGTCTTGTCAGTGACTCTCATCTCCCCCCGGTTGCTTACTCGTCATTTCCTTCGACTTTTCTTTGCGATCTCAACGGATTTTTCTGCCAAGAGGAATTTTTTTTTTGTATTTTTCTAATTTAATCTTTTGGTTATGTAATGTTTTTGTTTTCATAGTTTTATTTTGATTGTTTATTTTTATTTTTATTTTTATTGTTTTAACTTTATTTTTTGTTAATGTTACTAATATTTGTTTGTATAATATGTGTTGTTTGCAATAAGCATTTCCCTTGGGTTATCCTTGAACGAATCTAGGTTAATTGTTTACCATTGTTTATATAATTGTACCATGAACAGTTCCGGAAAATTAAGTCATATCAGTCCTCTCTCCCATCCATGAACCCTGAGACTCGTGAATCCGGGACATGACACAGTGTTGGGCCCATAAATGGTGTACTGTGTGATATCTCGGATTCACAGGTTCATGAGTCTCAGGGTTCATGGATTCACAGGTTCATGAATCTCAGGGTTCAATGGATTCACAGGTTCATGAAACTCAGGGTTCATGGATTCACAGGTTCATGAGACTCAGGGTTCATAGATGGTGACGGAGGACTGACAGACTTTTTAACTCTACTTCAATATTTATATACGTCGTTCATTGTCAATGTTCATTATACAGTATTTATGTCTTATGTGTTGTTCTAGATAATATGTTATTTGTTCACTCTGCGGAATATAACAGCACAATAATATCGCTGTAAATTATAATCAGGTCATTATGAAAAATATATAACCAGCCACGCCCACATTCTCTCCTGCAAGCTTGTGATTGGTTACCGCGATATTGACCCACAAGGCAGCAGAGATCAACTAATATACACCACATTATTTTATCATTGTGTAGCTCTTGTGTGGCGGTAATGACACGGTTGATAATATTTACATCATGCCAGATCATGTACCTGTCTAATAAACCCGAGATGTTACACTGCTGGGTCACTAATCTTAATATACACAGTGAGATAAGCGATGATTACACGGGGTGACTGAAGGATTTGTTGGCCTGTATCGTCAACACACTGGGGCTTAAGTTGATAACCAATGAGACTCCCAGCTTTTTTTTTTCAGTGAAACCTCCACATAACGGAATTGTCTCAACATAAAATCCGTTATTAGGGGGTTTCACATCTATTGGATCCTCGATATAACGGACTTTTCATCTCTATGTAGTTCATTAGATGGTGGTTTAACTTCTACCGGATCCTTGATATAACAGACTTTTCACATAGTCCGTTAAATAGAGGCTCAGTATACAGTATGCTGTATCCACACTGCGTCAGATTTACTCACTGTTACTTTATCTCTTGTTGTGTAAATAGTGCTGGTTAAACATTGTCAATTAAGGTCAAAACTAACCCATAATAACGCCCCCCCCCCCCCGACGTCATTTTAATTGTTTACATTAAGACAGTTATAGGCTGTATTAGAAATGTTTGAATGTTAATTTATTGTATCAATGTTGACAACTAATGTTCGAAATGGAAGTAGTTGTCAGTTATCACAACAGAAAGCAATACCCAGTGTGTGAAAATATTGGACAGTCTTGCGTTATTTTACCAATTTATAACTTTATTTTAGTTGTTTTATGGACGATAATGTGGTGACAATAGCGTACTGGGTAGTGTTGTTTTAATGCTGCCATCAATAACATTTACTTGTTGGTATGTTGGGTTGATGATCCTGGTAAGCGAGGCCTGGTGACATCTGAAGGGTGAGTGGATGGCGCCAAAAATCACCCCCTCACCCCTCCCTTACCCATCATCCCCTCCGTCACCCCTCCCTTACCCATCATCCCCTCCCTCACCCTCTTACCCTTTCCTCACCCTCTCACTCTTCCCTCACCCATCATCCAGGAAGCTGTTGCTACGGTGGCTGGGTGCTAGTCGTACTGGGGTGGCAATTGGATTCCCTTTTGAGGATATCTGTTTGATTCGTCATGATCTCACCCCCAAAGACTCCAGGATATATGAAACCCTGAGCTTTATGGCCTGTACAGAGACATCGACTTATCCTCTAACAATATTTCTAAACATTTCGTTCGTTTGTGTCGTAACATAGTCTCTGGCCACACATAGGAGCAACGAACGATCAGATATCATGAAAAGTCCCATAGTGAACAGATGAGTGACGAGTGTGTGTGGTAAAAGGCTATTCAATTAATAAACCATTCATATAAGAGCCACCAACAGCATCCCAGTCATATATTGTATACATATATAAACTAGCTGTTAGAGAAATATACCTCACACACTCTCTAGGTGAAAGCGGAGGGTGGCGGAGTAACAAGCTTCCATCAAAAGGCAAGATAACCATCGCCCTCTCTACTGCCCGACCTGAAATACCGGTTGTTAAGAGAGGGACGCATCTAAAAAGAGATCTTGGGCGGGGTGGGTTGTGGGCCGCCTAAAGTGAGCTTGCATTCAACACCTTCATCGACGGCGGGGCTTATGGGGCCTACACACGGAGGGGGTCCCTTAATGGCCGGGATACACAGGTAATGAGGTGTGGTGTGGGGGTAGATCTTTACTGTGGGTGTAGGTATAACTTTTACTACGGGTGTGGGTGTAGTGTGTGCATGTCATTACTACAGGTGTGGGTGTGGTGTGGGCATGTCATTACTACAGGTGTGGGTGTAGTGTGTGCATGTCATTACTACAGGTGTGGGTGTGGTGTGGGCATGTCTTTACTGCAGGTGTGGGTGTCAGCATGATGGGAAGGCGATAACTGCATGGCATGATAAGGGCAGGTAATGAGCTGTACCTGGTGTGTGTGTGTAGGCTGGGGTAGTGTAAGTCACCAGATAAAAACTCATATTTGTGTGTAGGTGGTGTGGAATGTGTAGCAGGGTGTGTGGTGTGGAATGTGTAGTAGGGTGTGTGGTGTGGAATGTGTAGCAGGGTGTGTGGTGTGGAATGTGTAGCAGGGTGTGTGGAATGGGCAGGGTGTGTGTGGGAATGTAGCAGGGTGTGTGTGTGGAATGTAGTAGGTGGTGGAATGGTAGTGTGGAATGTGCAGGGTGGTGAATGTAGCAGGTGTGGTGGAATGTGTATAGGTGTGGTGTGAAATGTAGCAGGGTGTGTGTGTGGAAATGTAGCAGGGTGGAATGGGCAGCAGGGTGTGGGGGTGGAATGTAGCAGGTGTGTGGTGGAATGCAGAGGTGTGTGAGTATGGGAATGTGTAGCAGCCATGAAGTGTGTACAGCTATGGTAGGTGGTGTGTGTGTGGGGGGGGGAGGAGGGGGGGGTGGGGAGGTGTAGATGATGGAGGTGATTGATGAATAAGAACGCGTACAATAACAACTATGATTCAGATAAAATAACTTGATGCTATATAAAATAATAACTACAGTTGATTATGGCACCTTAATACATCAACGTAATATAATAAAATACAGACAAAATATCATTAAAGAAATCGAATGGTCAGTGGTGGTTCCAGCTTGAATTCGACTTTGATAGTATAATGAAGTCTTCTCTCTCTCTCTCTCTCTCTCTCTCTCTCTCTCTCTCTCTCTCTCTCTCTCTTACGTGCGTCAGTTGTACAGGTGGGTGGGAGTGTACCTGGATAAAGGTGTAATTCATGCGTGGATAATGTTATTGATGGTGGTAAAGACTTTTGTTGTACCCGATGCTATATTGATAGTCATTACATTAACCCGGTAAATTACCTTCGTGTACGTGATGTCTTTAGGGTAATTGTTTAGTAAATATATTATAGTGAGGTTTGGCTATTTACTTATGCAAAAACTGGTAAATACTGACAAACGCCATAAGGAACGGTATCGATTCTTGATTCTTACGTGTTATTATCCTTGACAAGTTCAGAACACGTAAAAATTTTCAGTCGTTCTTCCTCCATCACACAACACAGGAGGGAGGAGGGGGGTCAGGTCGTTTTGTTCATGGTTAGATAGTTGAAGCCATTTTGTTTGTGTGGATGTGGACAAATACTGTGATACTGGCGTAGGAGGTCAGCCAACCAACATACACACAGCCTTCTACTTCAGTTCCGGTTAAACATTTTTATTCATTTTGTTTTCCTTTCATCTTTTATTTACTCACACACACATACACACACACACACACCAGATGCACTAACACACACAAACACACACACACACACACACACAAAACACACACACACACACACCGACACTAACACACACAACACACACACACACACACACACACACACACACACACACACACCACAACACCCGCTGCATTTCTATCTCGAATTTCCGTAACAAAGTGAAGATTTTAACTGATTCTGACGTTACAGGTTTTGTATCTCCATTATTCACACTGTGGGTCAGGTCTGTCTGTCTGCCTTCAACACATGATGGGACGTATTGTCTTCCACCACAAAGAAACTCATTATCCAGACCATTATGAAATTCATCCTATTACTGACTTCTCTCTTAATGTCACCTGATGGTAAATTACACTGATGACAGACAGACAGACAGACAGACGCACGCCATCAGTCTCTGAGGCCTCACACGTGTTTTATCGTCATTATATTTGACCTTATTCATTATATTTCAGTGAAGGTAGAGTGAGGGAGAGAACTAATGATGATAATAAAGCAAAATAATAAGCTAATGAAAAATGAATAATAAAGTAAATAAGTAAAAACAAGAGTAAAATTTGTAGACAGACAGACAGACACAGCAGGTGGTGAGGATAACGATAAACGGGGAATAGAGGAAATAGAAGAACATTAGGGTAATTATCTTTTATTTTCTCTCATCACAAGTTTATTAGCTGTTATTACACACACACACACACACCTGCAACAACAGCATTCACCATTTGCAACATGTAAAAATAATGTCTGTGAATATCTTAATAATCTTTCCACTCTTGTGAATAGTAACCTAACCTGCCTCTATCACCGGAAATTAAACAGAGAGACAGCTGTGTGTGTGTGTGTGTGTGTGTGTGTGTGTGTGTGTGTGTGTGTGTGTGTGTGTGTGTGTGTTGATGAGGTACAGGATGCCCTCAGCGACAGGTAAGCCACCACTGGTCTACATCCGTTCGTTAACAACATGCGGAGTTACCTGGTCATTATCAGCAGTGACTCGCCTACCTGACCCCAGCATTACAGTGACCACCGGGGCATTACGGACAGTCTTCTGCCCTTCCTCAACCCTTCAATAGTATTTTAGGTCGGTGTTAGTGGCCGCCGACCTCAGCTTATTAGTGTCATCATATGTGAATAATTTATGTGTGGGTGTGTGTGATTGCCTGTGGTTAGGTGAGAATGCATGTGTGTGTGTATGTGTCTATCTGTCTGTCTGTCTGTCTGTCTGTCTGTCTGTAAACACAATAAGTCCTCTATTTTTAGTACAAATTTAGGAAAGTTCCTCTGCGTGACTTGTGACCCATTATGACCTGTCTAGAGTGACCCTTTGATGATAATATGGCTTTTTATAGAGATATTAACTTTAGCTTTATCAGTCACGTTAAGACAAAGTCACTGTGTTCCTTTAGTTCACATTACACGTAGCTGTAACTTAATCATTGTTCCTTTCGTCACAGTAACAATAGCCTTAATGTATCATGAGAATTATTATTTTTTTATTATAGAAGGAAATAAATCAACAGTTTCAAGGGACAAGGGTAGAATTTTTTTAATGTGTTGTGTCTGGGGCTTAAGAGTGCTGTTGAGAGGTGAGGGACGGTAGGTGGTAACATAGATAGTGACCTTGACTTATGCTTTAGCGGATAATAATAATGTGAAAGTAAAAAATATTTTAATGTCAAGTTTCCATCAATATTCTCGTGTTCTTTGGTTGTTAGGTTTTGGTTCCTCGTGGGTGTTGTGTTTGTGGCAAATTGTGGTACTGTTTAACGAGCGTGTGAGTGAATTAATGGTTGTTGTCCTTCCTTAACACTGAACCCCCCCCCTCCCAGCCTTACAACACGTAATATACGGTGGTTGATTCTTGCATTGTTTTTGTGTCTTATTTCTTATCATTATGTTAGTCTTTCTATTGGATCTTTTTAATCTTCGAAAAATGTGATTAAAGTGATAATTATAACAAGTGTTAACTTTGGCCTCCGACAGTTGACAAAAAAAGAAATAAGAAATCCCAGTGTGTTTGTGAGTGTTGGATTGGTCACTGGTAGCGTGTATGTTGGGTGATTCCTTTTGCCTCATCTGCCTCTAAATGAACCCAGAGATTCAGACACCTAATAGGTCTTTGAATCTCTGGGTTCGGGTTCATGAAGAGGCAGGTGAGGTGACAGGACTTAACGTTGGTGAGTTTAACATCACTACTTAGGTACACCATCTACAACATCACTACACAGCTACACAACATCACCATACTACAATACAACTTGGTTTATGTTGATACACTATACGTATTCCTCTGGTTACAGTACACACAATTAAGAGCGAGTAAAATAAACAGTAGCTTCTCTTTTACGTCAAATAAAAACATCAGCGAAAAAAATGGTTTATTTGTGTACACGCCTCCCTCCTCCTCCTCCTCCTCGGTGCAAATTGATAAAAATCTACGAGAGAATGAATATGCAAATTAATGAGTGAGGGAGAGCCAAGGTAGTACAGGTAACCGCTTAAGGCTGAGGATCTTCAGACGACGACTTGACTTAATGAAATGACTTTATAAATATTTTTGTCCGGCGAAAAAGGAAGTTATAACCCTTGGAATCTTAATGAGTTGTGTATAATTAAACACCTGAAACATCACACAACTGTTGGTCATTTGTCTACAGGTGGTTAAGACAAAGACGAGTTTACAACATAATACTCGTTAAAGTTTTATTCTCCAGTACAGAGTTTGAAGGACATGGAAGCCTCATAGCTCAGCATTATAAAGGTCTGGTGTGTTGAGGGAGTATTATATAAGCCTTACATCCCAAGGTTCGTCACGAGATATGAAACATGATAGACAGAGTAAATATTCCACTATGGCGTAACCCGTATTAGTCTGTGTGTGTGTTAGTCTAGACACAAAGTAATGCAGAAAGAAAACGAAATATTACCATCAAGGGGAGACTCTTGTAGAATCTTTTTCTTCAAGTACTGGGAGTGACGGGAACTATGCAGGAGAGGTTACTATCCAAATGGTACATAAGAGTGTCTCATATTTTACATTCATGTACTGTAACTTTACCTGGTTATGTCACTTTTACCGAGTCATTGATCTAACTAATTAATTCAATGTTTAATAATAGAGAAAACATTAACAAAAGGTAAATAATAGATATAAACAAACGAAACACAAGAGGAAAGAAAGATAATAAAAAAAAGCGTGTGTTTAGATCTGAGCCGGATGTGATTAAATGATCAGTTTATCTTTGGAGGATGAGAGGTAATTCTGGCTAAGGCTTGAGAGGACCAACTGGCTTTAAGCGAATGAGTCGTGTTCTTGGTGTATACTTAAGGCCCAGCTGAGAGCGGACACACACACACACACACACACACACACTGGCAACTACACAGCTTCTCCAAATGTTTTCTCTCTAAATTAACTTCCAGTAGGATTTTCTCACTTTCTTGGTATCGCCATTTTTGGATTCGATCAAAAGTCCAGATTTCTGATTCGTTCTGTGTATTATTGTTTTTATATTGAGATTTGTTAATTATATTTTACCTCAGTTTATTTTGTATTATTTAGTTTGTTGTTGTAAGAGTTGTGTTGTGGAGTGCATTGTTCACGTTAAGTGTATGTTGTTCTTGTTCAGGTTGTATTGGCTATGATGTTATTATTGTTCACTGTTCATGTTATACTATGCTGTTCTTGGTGTTCATTTTTCGGGTTGTACGAGGTATGTTGTTTTTATTGTTCAGATTGTGAGGTGTATACTGAATCAATCACTCACTCACTCACTCACTCACTCTCACTCGCTCACTTTAACTCACTTACTGACTCACTCACTGACTCACTCACTCACTCACTCACTCACTCTAACTCACTTACTGAATCACTCACTCACTCACTCACTCACTCATTCTAACTCACTTACTGAATCACTCACTCACTCACTAACTCACTCACTCACTCTAACTCACTCACTCACTCACTTACTTACTTACTGAATCACTCACTCACTCACTCACCCACTCTCTCACTCTCTCACTCAGTATGTCTGCCCAAGATGGCGACTCCCTGTGGTTTCATGACAACAGTAAAGCCGTTTCTGACGTTCCTTTATGAGTTCACGAAACATATGGAGAGACAACAAAAGCTCGAGTGTGTGTGTGTGTGTGTGTGTGTGTGTGTGTGTGTGTGTGTGTGTGTGTGTGTGTGTGTGTGTGTGTGTGTTGTTGTTTTTGTTATGATGAGGATGGTGATGTTGGTTGTCGTCTCTCTAGCACGTGTCCTCACCTTTCTCCTCTCCTCTCTCCCTCACTCTCTCCATCCCTCACTCCCTCCCTCCTCCCTCCCCACTCCCTCCCTCCCTCACTCTCTCCATCCCTCACTCTCCCTCCCTCCCTCCCTCCTCCTCCCTCCTCCCTCCCTCCCTCCCTCCCTCACTCTCCCTCACTCTCCCTCCTCCTCCCTCACTATCCCACCAAACCTTAACGACCTGTACTGGGTGATGAGAGATCCTGTTTTATTATTGGTAAACTCGAGAATCTCTTCCACTTATCTTCAAATCCGACCACAAGATTTTTTTATATACTTTTTTATTACTTTTTTTTACCTTTTCTTATTTTTTTGCAGTTTCTTGATGAGAGACTAAGAGAGAGAGATGATTTGGCGTAATGGTTGATATAAGTATGAGTTATTTTATAAGTTAAGGTAAAAGTTGCCTCTTGGAAGTGAGGTTAAGAGAGCTTGATGGCTTCAGAAATCCTCTACTAACATCACAGGTGCTTTCCAATTTAGCTTAGTAGCGTATAATCCGGCTCTTATATTAGTTTTGAAATGTTAAAGGAATCAGAGTTTTATTTTCAATTACACACACACACACACACACACACACACACACACACACACACACACACACACATTTGTTCATTCTCCTAAATTACTTAATACTAACATCATTTTCCCAGCTCTGACTCTGTACTCCACCTGGCCATTTACTCCTCCTTTAAAGTAAATGGAGTAATGATTATCTTCCCTCCTCTCCACACCTCCCAGCTGATGAAATGTAAACAGACACACACCTCACTGACACTGGGTCACCACCTACCAAACTCTCCCTATCCTTCCTTTAAGTATTTATCTGTCCAGTGTTCTTCTTCACTTCTTATCCCTATCCTATACCTATCCTCTCTCTTCTACCATCATAGGATAATTTTTCCATCCTCGCTAAACCATTTTTTATCATATATCGGTAAGCTATTTTATCTAAGTTTTTTTTCTCGTCTTCAGGTCATTAATAAGCTCTTTAAGGCTTAACAAATTTCTATACCTCCCAAATCCTCTTCAAAACTTTCTAATACTCGTAAGTCTTTATCTGTTTCTACTAATGCTATTCCGGGTCCTCCATACTGCTCTTCAACCTGCACCATTTATAGACCGTCTTCAGTGCTCGCCAGACCTCGCCACCCTCACTAAACCGTTCCCAGTGCTCCCCCAACCTCGCCAGCCTGACTAAACCACCCTCAGTGCTCGCCAGACCTCGCCAGCCTGACTAAACCACCCTCAGTGCTCGCCAGACCTCGCCAGCCTCATTAAACCATCCCCAGTGCTCGCCAATACCTCGCCAGCCTCACTAAACCATCCCCAGTGTTCGCCAGACCTCGCCAGCCTCACCCACTCACTGCCTACCTGGAGATTAGTCTGGTAGGGGTCGCGGTGTGGTGCTTCAGTCGAGGAGAGAGTCGGGGATTTGGGGGAATGGAGCAGGATCGGTGAGGAGAGGATGTGCCTGGAGAAGAGGGCCGAGGAGCTGGTGAGGAGAGGGTGTTACTGAGGGAGGGTTGAGGCCTGAGGGTGGGTTGTGGGTGACTTAGCTGAGGGGAGGGTTGTGGGTGACATAGCTGAGGGTGGGTTGTGGGTGACCTAGCTAGCTAATGGCCTAGCTGAGGATGACCTAGCTGGGGAGAATGAAGATGACCTGTCTGACGGAGGGCTGAAGGTGACCTGGCCAAAAGAGGCTATTACATAATAACCATCATTTCCGGTCACTAAATACGTCTCTCTCTCTCTCTCTCTCTCTCTCTCGTTATCCTTAGGACTCAGGAGCCAAACAATCTCTTACTAATAAAGAGAGGAAATATAAACACTCATCCCATGTCTAAGTTTGTTGCTTATATCACGTACTCTCTCTCTCTCTCTCTCTCTCTCTCTCTCTCTCTCTCTCTCTCTCTCTCTCTTGTTCGTCCAGAAGACTTGACGTAAAAAAATAATCCTCTTGTTTACTCCTATCGAATAAAAACCAAAAAATTCCACATAATCAAATGCGATTTCAACCGGCGGCTATTTTTACCCGTCGGGATAAACAACACTGAGGAGAGGGCGGGGCGGGGGAGAGGAGGGGCCACTTGACCATCGGTAGGTAAGTGGAGTTTGAATCATGCTCCACTTACAGTATGTTTGCTCTCCACATAAGATGAGTCGATTTTTTTTCTGTCTTTCAGGAGGGACATCAGCTGATTGAACCAAGAGAGAGAGAGAGAGAGAGAGAGAGAGAGAGATAAAATAGAGAGAAAGAGAGAGAGAGAAAGAGAAAGATGCGTGTATTTGTAGAAGGAAAAAGCTTGTCCACCAAACAGTGAGGCCCATCGCTTGTGTCAACACTGCACTGTGCTCAAGACTGCTAGTTTGTCCTTCGCAAATTATAAGTCTTCTGCAGTGGGTTGCGACAAGGCATTAATTTATTCCATAGAAGGAAATGTCAGTGATTTTTCTTGATTTATTTTTGTTTTATAGCATTAAGGCATTTACCAGAGACTGGGGCATTTATCAGCGCCTATGGCATTTACTACCCTATACCCAGCTTAACACATGTTCCTCCCAAACAGGTAAACGACTCCTCCCATTAAGCACCAAACGTCTCCCCTCAGGTAAAAACTTTCACCAGGTACATAAACCAACATGATATACGAATACGATTTTCTTGTTTTATTAAATACATTCGTCACCTAAGGCAATATCATGGTGTTGTGTTGATGTCTGGCTGTCGTTCCCTCCCTGTCGTTTATTTTTCCCTCTGAGGCCCTCACCGTGTCACCTGTCCAATCTCAAGTGTAGAAGGAGTTACCTTTATCAGAGAGTATAGCCGCCCTACACCCTTACCCTATACACCCTTTACCGCACTTCATTTCATTTTGCTTTTCTTCACCTCGTCAGTCGTAGCTTACCCAGGTCACTCTCAAAGGCGCTCACTCACTCACTACATGCTCAAAGGCGCTCACTGGACTCACTGTATGAATATTCTCGAGATGTGTAGATTGGCTGTGTGTGAGAGAGAGAGAGAGAGAGAGAGAGAGAGAGAGAGAGAGAGAGAGAGAGATGCAACCCAACGCTTTCTCTATCTCTCACACTGAGTTGTCAGATTTGCCCAAAAGGAAATTATACTTGGGTGGTTGAGGAGCTTATCACTTGTAAATGATATACCAAGTGAGGGTTTCCAGCTCAATTCAAAGTTAGTTCCAGGTTAGTTCCAGGTCAGTTGCAGATCAGTTCAAGGTCAGTTCGGGGTCAGCTTCAAGTCAGTTCCAGATTGCCAGTTTTAACGCCGGACGATTATATTCAGCTCAGAGGGGACCCCGTACACAAGGGGTTAAGTTCACCTGTAAACATACTCATATTGTCATGTTGTCCTGTACGTGTTTTAGACCAGTATCACTCTATTCCACAGTCTTACTACAACAGAAAACAAATCACTTAATATTTAACATCCAGGTGTAATGATCAAACAGGTGAATCAAATTTACTTTTTCTTAATTATCTCAAATTTGAAGTTTCATTTATCGACCAAACATCAAAGGAGGTTTTTAAATAGATGGTCGTTGGAGGAGGTATTAATTAGTTCGCTGCCGTGAGTTATATAGAAGAGTCTCTTGATGTTAGTCTTGCTGTGAGTTTACCAAAAGGAGGTGATATCGTTCAGGCCTATAACACAAACTGCCTCATTAACACCAGCAACCATAACAGTTCAGGGAGCCAATCAGAAAACATGTCTTGGTTACAGGGAATATACAGCTTAACCCGTGTTCAGAGTCACCAGAAGATAGTGTCATCCCACAAATAGTTATAAAGCTCATTTTTACGTCATCTATAAATGGGGATTAACTTTTACGGTCATATGTTTCTATGATTAAATCACAGAAAACAATTATGGTAATCTTATATGACCTTTTAGTTGATGATGATGATGATGAATGGTGATGATGATGATGATGAATGGTGATGATGATGATGATGAATGGTGATGAATGGTGATGAATGATGATGATGAATGGTGATGATGAATGGTGATGATGATGATGATGATGATGAATGGTAATGATGATGATGATGATGATGATGATGATGATGATGATGGCCCGTACCAACCATCACTAACGTCACCATCAGCCTCACCAATCCTAGTGCTTGAGGGATGATGAGTCACCTCTCGCCTGCACCAGTCATCAGTAACATCATCACTACACCTGTCAAGTGCTACTGTGTGTGTGTGTGTGTGTGTGTGTGTGTGTGTGTGTGTGTGTACCCTTACTCAACCATGATTAATACGACCTTCACAACTAAATATAATTAACTCAGGACAATTAACTGACTGAAGAAAGGTCATTAACATAAAGAAAATAATATTGGCATTAAAATATTATATATACCTTTAGTTAATTGTGTTTACTATTAAATACAATGTTTATTCCTTTAAGTGTCTCTGATACACGGTTTATTGGTCTGTTTATGCTGGGGCTTAAACATCTCCTCCCTCTAATGCTGTGTTTATGTCATGTGATAATGTGCTGATGATCTGAGTGTGGGGGTGGTATGGTGTGGTGGTGGGGTGGTAGTGTGTGGTGGTGGGGGTATGATGTGGTGGTGGGGGGTATGTGTGTGTGGTGGTGGGGGTATGGTGTGTGGTGGGGGTATGTGGTGGTGGGGGGGTATGGTGTGGTGGTGGGGGGTATGGTGTGGTGGTGGGGGGGTATGGTGTGGTGGTGGGGGGTATGGTGTGGTGGTGGGGTGGTATGGTGTGGTGGTGGGGGTATGGTGTGGTGGTGGGTGGGTGGTGTGGTGGTGGGGGTATGGTGTGGTGGTGGGGGTATGGTGTGGTGGTGGGGTGGTGTGGTGTGGTGGTGGTGGTATGGTGTGGTGGGTGGTGTGCTGTGTGGTGGTGGGGTGGTATGGTGTGGTGGTGGGGAGTTATGGTGTGGTGGGTGGGTGTGTGTGGTGGTGGTGGGGTTATGGTGTGGTGGGGTGGTATTGTGTGGTGGTGGCAGGGTATGTTGTGTGGTGGGGTGGTGTGGTGTGGTGGTGGGGGTATTGTGTGGTGGTGGGGTGGTGTGTGTGGTGGTGGGGGTTATGGTGTGGGGGATTGGTATTGTGTGGTGGTGGGGGTTATGGTGTGGTGGGGTGGAATTGTGTGGTGGTGGTGGGGTATGGTGTGGTGGTGTGGGTATTGCGTGGTGGTGGGGTGGTATTGTGTGGTGGTGGGGGGGCATGGTGTGGTGGTGATTATAGTGTGGTGGGTATGGTGAAGGGTGATATGACTCCACTGACACACCAACACGGCATAAAACACTCCATCGTGAACAGCTGCAGCTCTACCCTACCACCCCCCTCAACCACTCCCAATCACCTTCAATCACCACCACTAACCACCCCAGCCTGCACCAATCACCCTCAGCCACCACCAGCCACCCTCAACCACCGCAATGCCATCAACCACCACCAATCACCTCCCTCAGCACCACCAATCTCCCTCAACCACCACCAATCACCCTCAGCACCAATCACCCTCAACCACCACCAATCACCATCAACCACCACCAATCACCCTCAACCACCACCAATCACCCTCAACCACCCCCAACCACCCCTAACCACCCCAACTCTCTCTTTAACTTACACAAAAAGTTATAAAAAGTAAAGGAGCTTAACATGAGAGAGCTGCAGTCCCCCACCACCCCTTCCCTTCCCCCCACCCCCTCTGCAAAATATAATAACCATAATATTAAAGATGAGGAAATATTGGTTGGTGATTTCCCCCGAGTCGAGGCATTATGGGTAAAGAGGCAGAGAATTACTACAGGGCCAGAATACTTGGTTATTACTACAGGGCCAGAAGGGTGGGTGGGTGGGTGGAGTGGGGGGGGTGGGGGGGTGGTGGAGTGGGTGGGTGGGGGGTGGGGGGTGAGGTGGGTGGGTGGGGTGGGTGGGGGGTGGGGGGTGGTGGGCAGGGGGGCAGGGGTGGGTGGGTGGGTGTGTGTGTGTGTGTGTGGGTGTGTGGGTGGCGTGGGGATGTGTTGCGCTGGGACGTGAGACATCTGGTATCAGTGTTTGTCTTTACTATATATTTCCAATCGTGCCACCACGGCCACACCACCACCTGACCCACACTGCTACCTATTGCCACCACAGCCCACGCCTACCTGACCACGCCACCACCTGACCCACACACCCTCACCTGACCCGCCTCTGGCCCCACACAATCTCTGACCCACACCTCTGGCCCCTACCCCTGACCCCACACCACCTCCTAGCCCACGCCTCCTGACCCACACCACCTCCTGAGCGCCCTGCAGTATCATCAGGAAGTGTTGTTAACTCTACATTAAAAAGTCATCATGGGTTTTTTATCCCCGCTGCTCTGCTGGGCCCATGAACACCAGGAGCTGTGATGTGGGTGTCGGGAGGCAGTGTGGGCGGTGTGTTGTGGGTGGCAGGGTGGGCAGTGTGTCATGGGTGGCAGAGTAGGTTGTGTGTGGTGGGCTGTGGGCATCAAGGTGGGTTGTGAGTCGAACTTGTTCTTAATGTGTTATTTCTTATTTTCTCCTGAGCCATGTTTAGGGGGGGGGCACACACACACACACACACACACACACACACACACACACACACACACACACACACACACACACACACACACACACACACACACACACACACACACACTGTCTAATATCACGTAATCATATTTTTTTTTGCCTTGAGTCCGTCACGATTTATAGTTAACTATATAATTATAACACCTGTATATTATATAACACCTTTAAATTTCCTATGAAAAAAACCTCATCTTGTTAAATAATGTTCATGACTCCAAAGGCTTTTAAGCAACTTTTATAATTAACTTAATTAAAATTTTAACCTACTAAAAGAACATTAACATCCCGACGATAGACACATAACAGGTGAGTGTACTGCTGAACTTACAGGTGGCATGACTCCCCACTCCTGCCTTCCTTCCTTCCCTTCCCTCCCTCCTTCACCCTCCCTCCCTCCCTCACCCTCTACCCTCCTCTCCCCTCCTCCCTCCCTCACCCCTCTTCCTCTTCCCTCCCTCCCTCACCCTCTACCCTCCCCTCACCCTCTGCCTCCCTCACCCTCTACCCTCCCTCACCCTCTACCCTCCTCACCCCTCCCTCACCCTCTACCCTCCCTCCCCACTCCTCCCTCCCTCACCCTCTACCCTTCAGATAATCGCGTTACCCCTTACGACAACCGTGTATATTACCTGTCAGGCCGAGCAGACCATCGCGACCTTCACACGCGCGCCTCACCTGTCAGCCAGCAATATACACCTCACCTGTGACTCGAGCCTGGGATACACAACGCCTGCCCAGAACACCCAAGGTATACACATAACTGTCAGGAAACTCCACAAGGTATCCTCACCTGACGTGGATGACGGCGGAGATGTCACGGCTGTCACTGATGATCGAGGTAACAGCAGGCAGACTATACCCGAGGCTGTCAGTTTTTTTAATATAAGAGTCAAGCAGCAAACAGCCTCTTCAGAAACTCAACCCTGAAGACGATGAACCGAAGATAGATGACCCAAGGCAGAGAATATATTGGTAAACTTGATGTAATAGATGACCTTCCACACTAATTTGGAATTGTTAAAAGACAAAATTGCCAGAATCTGATCCATTTGAGAGTTATATAACAAAAAGGAAAGATATGGAGTATCCTTGTATTATTGTCCGTCCATGTGTTGGTCAGCTGCGTGTGTGGTTGTCATTCACGAACAATACTGGACGTTGAGCCGACAATGACAGCCTCAGTCAGCTCATAGCTCCTCCAGCAAGACTAATATTATAAACATTTGCCTTTCGTTATCAACTCACCCAAGCGGCTTATGGCGGTTCTATTTTATATAAAGTACCTCATTTAGACCTACCACAATGTGAGTTACAGCCAATGAGCGTCGTGGTGGTGTCTACTATGGGTTGTGATTGGTCGTGATGTTGGTCATTCTAGCCACGTGATGTCTAAAAGGATTCTGGTGCGTAATAACAGTACTTCACCATGACAGTGTTGAGTCTATAGCTTCTGTAAGGATATAATGCAGCTGGTCTGGTCTGGTCTGGTCTGGTCTTGGTAGATTGTGATTTTGTCCCAGACGAATTTTGAATCGTTGGAGATGGTTCATTTAACTAGCAGAAATCTTCACCCCAAGTTCAAAGTTCAATCTAGCTGACGGTCATAGAAATATCTGAGAGTCAGGGCTTTACTTTTACAAACCTAACCTAACCTAACCTGGGAGGGAACAAGGTAACGTTGGGGTGTATAATCATCAGGTGAAATAAACTGGAGGCTAATCTTCAGGTGATCCCCCCCCCAAATAATAAGAAGATACCTGGTAATTTGCAGGTAACCATCATCGTGTAGCGTGTTAGAGGAGTCTAATATTACAGTGTACACCTGACTAATGCCTTTCTCTTTACGTTGCACGATATTGAATAGTATTGGTGACTTGTTGCATTGCTTCCAGTCCCCAACACACTTGAGTTTTACTGAGGTTGGTGGAGGGTGTGGGTGCGTGGTGGAGAGAGTGGGTACGTGGGTGTGGGTGTGTGGGTGCGTTGTGGAGGGTGTGGGTGCGTGGTAGTCGGGTTACTATACTTACCTTTCTACCTCATATTTATGCTCATCATGATCTTAGTATCAGTAACACACAGCGCTATATTCACTGAGCTAACTAGACAGTGTAAAAAATTTCGCTTGTGTGAATTTCTGCTGATGGAAATTACCAGTGTATTGTGATTTGTTATATAATTCACCTATATAATCTTCCTCGTATCAGGTAATAATTGGAAGACAGTCTGGGGTAGAATTATCGTAGAGATGAAGACTGTGTGTTTGTCCCCTGTGTCGCTTCTTGCTGCCAGAAATAATAGTTATCAGAAACCTTGTCTTTACAGGTCACAGCTACTTAACTATACGTAACAGAATACCTTTGTTGTTTTTTTATTAGAAAGAACTTGTTATATTGTTCTTGTAATATTATGTAAAAGAACACTGATGACTGTGTTTAGCGAATATCCGGAAAATATCTGTACAATAATAACACACTTCCCTAGACACTGTGTTGTATCCGAGGTCTGGCCACTAGTTATCATTAAGGCTAAGTACATGACAGAGATAAACACGGAACTACAGAGCCAAGTAACAGAGAGAACTACAAATATTAACAGATAACGTCTACTAAATTCTCAATGATTACAGAGGCCAATACGAGGAATATGAAGTAAATTATTATCTAATGTCGAGGTATAGCGTTTAGTTTTCCTATCTGTTATCCCGGCAGGTGAGGGGGATCGGGCCGTGGGAGAGACCTCGGGCACGACGTACAGGGAGGAGGAGGAACGACAGGAAAAGAGAGAAAGAGGAAGGGGAGTGGATTGTTTGAGTAGGGGAGAGAGAGGGAAGAATGCAGATGAGTCTATGAAGGTTGGGAGGCAAGGACTGATAATAATGAGAATGGAAGCATAAACTAAGAGAATAATGAGTCAACTGTTATATAATCCTTGAAAAATAAGACAAGTTTGATGATCTAACTATAAATAAAATAATACATAAGAGAGTTAAGATACAGAGGGAACACTAAGAGGCGGTGTGTTATGACCAGGCAACACAACACAACACAACACACAGGGATAATTTAGCCACAATGACACAACCATCCAGGAGACTTAACGGGAGAGTCCAGACGTTACCAGGGAGAGGCAGCGAGGGTGGTCTGGTCCACACACCACATAACGATAACACAAATATTACGAAATTGTAGCGTAAATGTTCCGAGGGATAGATGATCACACGGGGGGGATGAGTGTCTTATACATGGCGGTCCAGTTGTGTGGTGTTCGTTCTTGTTTGGTTTTCTGTCTGTAGGGGTGATGGAGGAACGGGGAGCCAGATATAAGGCTTGTGTGGATGTGTATTAACTCACCAGAGACTTTAGTAATGTTAATAGTCCTACGGGAGGAACCAAATCAAATATACTAATAAGCGACCTGAATTATATTAGCATTTAACGTTTTTTCCATTGTTTATTTTGTTTTATTTTTTCGTTTTTAGATCAGGCAAAGTTGTGGGTCGTATATTACTGCTTAGACACCTTTACCCTCTCTTCCCTTCGCTAGAGTTAAGTGGATTCCTTCTTGGTCAACATGCAACTCATTTGCCAGATTTCAATTATAATTATTTCACCTGTTTGGGAGGTATTCTGCTCACGCTCACACGCACATGAACACACACACATACTCCACAAACACACACGCATACGAACACACACAATCACACCCGCTCACGTATTCAAACACACACACAGACAAATAAGATCATTACACCTTTCTCCTCAGTAATTGCGGTAATAACATCGAGATCAGTAACAGCAGGGAAACCGCATTAGCAACAGCAAAAAACACGGCAGCAGAAGTAATAACAGCAGAAGCAGCCTTTATACGAGTAATATCAGCAGCAGGAGCAGCGGTAAAGACCCTCGTGCGTGTTCCTTCCTCAGTAGTATGTTGCCCCGGGCGCTGAGATTTACCTCCCACAGTCATGCAGAGGAAATTATAATGGATACCTCATTTCCCTGAATCCGATGTCATTCACGCCCCAAGGACCTTAATCTCTCGTCTAAAATAGGTTGAAGCTGAGAATATATCGAAGTTAAACACCGAGGAATGAGAGGCGAGGTGGCCCCGGCTTACCCACCAACAATGCACAAGACTCCGCATCTGAATACACCATTGACGTGATGTACTCCTCTCATGCAGGGCCAAGAATATAGTGACTTTTAACTTTACCTGCAGGCGGCCACTCTGGGGATGTCCCTCAGGGTAGTAAGGACTTAAGGGAGGACAACATGCAAACCTTACCAGTATTTGTCCTCCTTCAGTGTTCTTGGTCACCCCCTTCAGTTGTATGTCGTGTATTGTGTTAGAAGTGTATCCTGTTGGAGGCCTCAGCGCGCTGGACCCAACTCGCTGATTACTCCTACAGGCTGTACGTTCCTCTCAAACAAACCCAATCAGTGGCCAGTACGACGCTAAGTGGGCTATTAAGGCCCCTTGTTTGTTCCGCTCTCGGGTCTTTCTTAGCTCACGTTACAGGTTTATCGCTGCCATTTTTTGTCATTAAATTACACGGCAGAGAGTTGTTCACTGACTCACCTCTGTACACACTGAGCAGCTGAAGTCTTAACCAGATGAAGCAAAAAAAAATACACTCTGGGTATGTATGTATGTATGTATGTATGTATGTATGTATGTATGTATGTATGTATGTGTGTATGTATGAATGGGCTCTCGAGGGGTCTCGCTAGTACAGGGTCGTAATATTTACCTCAGTAACTCACCTGCGAAAGTCATTAAAGAATTTGATGGAAGTGTTATGTAATGTTGGTGATAGCAGGTAAAACACACACACACACACACACACACACACACACACACACACACACACACACACACACTCGCACACCTGCTAGCTTCTTGAAGGAAATATTGCAGCGTAAACACGACAGGACAGCCTGGGGTGATAAGTGAAGGAATGTGAGATAAGGCATATTTTGTCCGACCAGATTGAGGATGTAAAAATTTTTCTGGGTAAAATGTTGAGGGCGGCCCAAGAAAGTAAACTTTCTCCGCTCCAAATATTTAACAGATACTGGGATCCTGAGTCGTGTTGTAGAGACTTATAAACCGATACAGTCATAGAGTAATATTGGTTAATTAAAAAAATAATAATATGATATTTACGGTAACAGATTGAGTAAGACACGGCAGCCTTTGAGAGGTAAAACATTGTGGTTCTCGTTAAAAATTACCATTTTTAAGGATCAAATGTAAACTAACGATTGAGAGGAAAACATACATTAATTAATATAAAACACAGAAATGTTCATCATCGTTTGAAAATTATTGTTCATGGAGGACCTTTTAGTACAACTCAGTCCAAAAGGTATCTCTACGGAGGTGATCTAGGAGAACTAAACTTCAGGTGAATCCTTTTATTTGCCTGTGAATGTTGGTCCAATATTCTTCTTACAGTATTTTGTCCCCAACTTGGAGTGCAGCTTTATCACAAGTAACGAGCTTAAACCGTTAACAGAAAGCTTTAGCCGTTTAGAGATATTTCTGTCTTTTCCAGCTTCTTTTTTTACCTCAGGTAGAGAATTTTACAACACATGCAATTTATTTTCAACATCCGTTGAAGAAAAACCGATAGATTGGAGGAATCCGAATATTTTTGTCTTTCTGTTTTATTTTTGTACTTTATATGATAGTTTATATTTTGTTTATTTTCTTTATTATTTTCATTAGTAGTATTATTGTAGCTGTTCTTGTCATCCTTCTTGCGGAGGTAATATAGAACTGGCATGTGTGTTTGTGTATTTGTGAGTCTGAGTGTCTGTGTCTCACTACCACAACCCACAGAAATTGTCATGAAATTTAGTTAAACATGTTGATATCTTACAAGACCTCAGAGAAGTGTGGTAATCAGGATTATCAGTTATGACAGTCTAGTCGTGGCCTCGCGGGGTGTTGAGGCGCGGCAGAGAGCTTTGGTTACTTGTCTGATACGATTATATTATGTGAACCCGCGATGCTTTTACCAGATATGCTGAACACACTCGGGCAGCCGGGGCCTGACCCTGCTCACAGCTCGGGGAGACTGTTGTGATGGATCAGCAGAGGACCATCAGATACAAGGTCATTTTTCTTAATGAGATGTACACCCAGAGCAGGCGTGTGGTGACCACTGTTTGACACAAGCGTTCGGCATTTTAATACTTCTCTTGAAAACAAGTTTTTACTCAGATTTATAATGGCAGTTTGGCGATTTTCCCCATTGTATTTCCACAAACAGCCTTGGTGTGTTAACTCTATTTAAACATTATATCCAGTTGACACCAAAATAAAAATCTGTTGTTTTCTGATACGCGTCAAACCAGTTTTTGTTCAGATTAAAATGGCGTTTTAGCAACCATTTTTCTTTCATGGAATTTCCATAAAAAAGTCGCAGTTCGTTAACTGTTTTCTGTGAGTACGATAACTCTTGGTGTGGTGGAGGACGCGTGTAAAACATGGCGGGAACATGAGTCTCACAGGGCAAAGCAAGAGTGACAACAGGTGTTACCCAGACGACGTTTGAGAATATATCAAATGTTTGATTATATGCGAAAGCATCCATGAGGTGTACAGTTACTGGCAGGTGGAGGGTCCCGGCCGGAGTCCGTTTATCTGTTTTGTACACTAGTCTTTACACACAGGGGTAAATGAGTATACTCTCAGGTGGTGGAACAACCCTTTAGCACCTTACAGTATACCTAGTAACTCATAAGCTTGCTGACCCGGCATCATAGCAGAAGCTGTGCACAGTGTTCGTGAAAAGAAATCATCATTATTATTATTATTATTATTATTATTATTATTATTAGAGAGGAGCTTTAGAAAGCTTACATCGTTGGATTTGATGTCCAAATCGTTGTTGTGAACACAGGAGACGACAGATGAGGAGGACAGACTAACACAGTCACCTGGGCATTGTATTGTGGTCTACCGTATTCATGTTAATGTTAGACACTTGTAATTACAGTAAGAAGCCTCACTAAGTCGTTCTGTACAAGTCACCAACCTCCTCTCGGTAGACGGAAGACACAGCCGAGTCGCTTTAAAATGAATTTTCTGGAAGGGGTAAAATGAGCTTGAAATTACCTTACCAAATATAGAAGGAATATCTTGGGTGAGGCGGGCGTGACTTAGTAGTAAAGACCAAGTAACTGAAATGGTGAAAAATGGTTGGGGGAAAACGGGAGAAAACCAGACATGGTAAGAACTTGAAACGAGACAAATGACCCTAATGTGTTCGCTGTTGTCTGTCTGTGTGTTGTGTGGTTCTTGTTGACTAAAATTTAGTCAACATGAACCACACAACACACAGATCATCTCGACGGTCTAGCGGAACACAGTGACATAAAGATGTAAACAGTTCACCAGTGGAGGACAAGCAGTGGTCATATACGTGTTCGCCTCCAGGGACACATATCAAGGAGTTACTTCATAGAGGTCAACCTTGACTACGCGGTGTTTGAAGTGGTCACAAGCTTACACCATCTCAAGGGTCAACTCTTGAGCTGTGTATCAGGTCAAAGGAACCGATCAGTCTGGTGGGATGTGAACAACAGAACTCATTTGCCACCACCCGGGGGCCGCGCCTCTTGAAAGGACTGTGGAGAGTTGGTTCCTTACAGCAGAGTCTTACTGTAGGTCAGTGTGTGTGTGTGTGTGTGTGTGTGTGTGTGTGTGTGTATATATATATATATATATATATATATAACGTTTATCTTTCTTCAATGGTTTCTTTCGTTAATTTTCATACAGAAATCTCTTGAGGTTCCGGTGATGAAAATTAAATCGGCTAGTTCCTCTCACACACTTTCCCTTTATCCATCACAAGCAGACTTGACCAAATTCCTGTGCGATAAAGTGTTGACGGTAAAAATAATCCCCCACACCAAGACCCGTGTTTATCCTGGGGCCACACACTCCCGGTATAATTTTCCCAAACGAGGAACAGCGTAAAAATACATTTCTCGTAAGATCTACCAGGAAGACTATTAATCACATCTCATAATCATACAACCAATGAAAATACGCTCGTTGTGTTCCACCTTCCCCTTACTCCCTACAAAATCAAAACAATGAGGTAGAAGGTGTTTTTATCTTACGCTTCTTCCCTCACACGTCTCTCGGTTACCCTCACAGACCACCCGACCATTCTATGTTAATCCCAACTGAGATTCTCTATTTAAAGGTAAACCCGGTGTTGCCTTTGTTGGGGGTAATACCGTAGAAGCTTTGCCCTAAACCTAGTGGGGGAGGAACGCTGTTAAGACGTCGTGTATATCATCGTCGGGGTGAGGGAGGGCGCGGCGCTGGGTGTTGGCTGAGGCGGAGGAATAGAAATTGTACGTCATGTTCCATTAAGGCTGAAAGAAGGATAAAAGGTGATTTATAGCTGAAATATTTTACCCCGGAGAACTCTATTATGATAAAGAACCTGTGGGCTGTAGTGGTGTTGACCTCATAGCACTCCCAGTACTTATAAGGTATACTTAATACTTTACGGTATACTCTACGGCACTTTACAGTATACATACGGTACTTTACGGTATACTTATGGTACTATACGCTATACAATCTTAAAATATCACTATAAATCCAAAATTCAGTCTGTCGGCCAAAGTTCTCCAGGCTGCAGCGGACACTCTCTTGCCCTCATGGCACAAAACACTTAGGTCACACACACACACACACCCAGAGATCTCAGAGAGGAATCGGCCAAGGTGAAAACATTACTCGTGGGAGCTCTGCAGCTTCGTTGGGGAAAGTATTCATGTCATTCAGTTGGAAGGAAAGTGGTTTGAATATCAATGACTCCTGTGTAAACAACCTTTTGTTTTACTGGAATATTCGTAATGTTTACTTTAAAACCCGTGAAGAATTGACCCAAGTTGTAGGAGGGGCTGAGGCTGAGAGTGAACTTGACTCCTGTAAAACACAATATTGGGGAGGTGGGGGGGAGGGGGGGGGACTCCGGGGTACTAAGAACAATAAACAGAACTAAAAAATATTCTAGAGTGGAATTTATAAGTGCAGTTATGAGTACAGTGGCCGAGAGATGACAGCACTTGCCTCTTGTTCCATAATTTAGTGAAGAAGATAAATTGACTCGTATTTTTGGTCATTACCTCCAACTACTATCAAAGCCAACGAGTCAAGACTGAGGAGTGGAAGTATCAGTGGTGACCAGGTAGACAGAAGACCTAATTAGTGGTGACCAGGTAGACGGAAGACCTAATTAGTGCGGAACCAAAGACACACTTGATTGGATTATAGGAAATGGTATAAGATCAATAAGGCCAATTACCAGAGACCAGATGGATGGCTGGCGTGGGTTAAGTGGGTGGGTGGAGACGGCTGAACACTGGATTATGTGGGGGTTGGGTTAGGTTATCTAGGGGTTGGGTTAGGTTATCTAGAGGTTGGGTTAGGTTATCTAGAGGTTGGGTTAGGTTATCTGGGGGTTGGGTTAGGTTATCTAGGGGTTGGGTTAGGTTATCTAGAGGTTGGGTTTGGTTATCTAGAGGTTGGGTTAGGTTATCTATCTAGGGGTTGGGTTAGGTTATCTAGAGGTTGGGTTAGGTTATCTGAGGGTTGGGTTGGGATTGTCTGGGGGTTGGGTTAGGTTATCTAGAGGTTGGGTTAGGTTGTATCTAGAGGTTGGGTTTGGTTGTATCTAGAGGTTAGGTTGGGTTATCCTAGAGGTTGGGTTAGGTTATCTGGGGGTTGGTTTAGGTTATCTGGGGGTTGGTTTAGGTTATCCTGGGGTTGGGTTAGGTTATCTGGGGGTTGGTTTAGGTTATCTGGGGGTTGGGTTAGGTTATCTGGGGGTTGGGTTAGGTTAGATTATGTGAGGTTGGGTTAGGTTATACACATCTAAAAGTTTACACAAATTCTGAGAAATTTACGAAAATAATTCAGATAAGTCGAGGGACGGCTTAATGTACCGTGTGTGGGTCGTTGTGTTGCTCGTGGTTGGTCGTCAACCCCGGAGACTTGGCAATTAATGGAGTTTAATATGTTCCTCGTCTTAAATTAGGTGTGTGTGTGTGTGTGTGTGTGTGTGTGTGTGTGTGTGTGTGTGTGTGTGTGTGTGTGTGTGTGTGTGTGTGTGTGGTAATCGCTCAGGTAAAGAGACTAAATCACTTCCCATTATATAATTTGGGACGATTACCTAAGATAATTAATTTGCTCTAGTGTGATAACGACACATAGTTAACAGCATCAATTATAAGTTTCGTGTCTCCTTGTTCCTTGTTTCTCTTCTTCATTTTTCACACCCTAGTCATACATTACAGGTACTGACTAATTGGTGTTTGACATATATCACCTGACCTATGGATGAATAGACATACATTACAGGTACTGACTAATTGGTGTTTGACATATATCACTTGACCTCTGGATAAATAGACATACATTACAGGTACTGACTAATTGGTGTTTGACATATATCACCTGACCTCTGGATAAATAGACATACATTACAGGTACTGACTAATTGGTGTTTGACATATATCACTTGACCTCTGGATAAATAGAGTTCAATTCTTTATTACTTACATTTGTTGTTTTAGGTCTGATGAGTGAGATTTTAATTAGGTGTATAAAAGGTGTAGTTATGTATGGTATTTATGTAATGTTGATAGTTAGTGTTATTAATTGGATAAGATGTTTGACCTAATTTTTTGAAGTTTCCAACCTAACCCCCTCCACCACCACTATAACCCCCCTCCACCCACACTATAACCCCCGTCTACCCCCCACTATAACCCCCCTCCACCTCCACTATAGCCCCCCCCCTCTACCCCCCACTAACCCCCTCTACCCCCCCTATAACCTCCCTCTATAACCCCCTCTACCCCCCACTACTCTTCCCCTCCACCCCCACTATAACCCTCACCCACACTATAACCCCTCCACCCACACTATAACCCCTCTACCCCCCACTATAACCCCTCTACTATAACCCCTCTACCCCTCTTCCTCAACCCCTGCCCCACTATAACCCCTCCAACCCCCACTATAACCCCCTCCAACCCCTATAGCCTCAACCCACTATAACCCCTCCAACCCCACTATATAGAGACAGTATCTTGATTATATAATTTACCATCACAACGGACAGACAGGAACTTTTGTTTAGAACTCTTGTTTGGCCAATAATTGGTTTCTCAGTTTGTCCGAGTTTATCTTGTGGTGGACAGGTAGAGGTGTGGTGGGACCAGTGAACAGTGTGGTGGTGGGCGGAGTAGAAGTGTGGTGGACAGGTAGAGGTGTGGTGAATTGAACCCAGGTAGAAAGGTGTGAATAACAGGTAGAGAGTGTGAATACAGGTAGAAAGGTATGGTGGTGGACAGAGTGAAAGGGTGTGTGGTGGGACAGGTAGAGGGTATTGATCAGTGGACAGGTTGGTGTGGTGGACAGGTGGGGGTGTGGTGGTGGACAGGTAGAGGTGTGGTGGACAGGTGGGGGGTGTGGTGGTGGACAGGTGGGGTGTGGTGGACAGGTGCTGGGGTGTGGTGGACAGGTAGAGGTGTGTGGTGGACAGGTGGGGTGTGGTGGACAGGTGGGGGTGTGGTGGACAGGTGTAGACCAGTGTGGTGGTGTGGACAGGTGGGGGTGTGGTGGTGGTGGACAGGTGGGGTGTGGTGGTGGACAGGTAGAGAGTGTGGTGGACAGGTAGAGGGTGTGGTGGACAGGTAGAGGGTGTGGTGGACAGGTAGAGAGTGTGGTGGACAGGTAGACGGTGTGGTGGACGGGTAAAAACACCTATCGTACACAGACTATCAGAGTGGTGACCAACAGCACACAGAGCCAAGGCGAGAGACAGGAAGGGGAGGAAAGAGAGAAAGGAAAGGACAGGAAAGACTAAGGAAGAGGAGGAAGCAATACATAGGGGAAAGAGAGGAAACGGAAAAGAAGAAAGGATGAATAAATTAGAGGGAATGTTGACGTTAATGGGAAGGGAAGAGAGTATTAGAGGGAGAGAAGAAAGAGGAGAGAAAAACGAAGGTATAGGGAAAATATGATGAAAGTAGGAGAGGGAAAGAAAAGAGTTAAAGGGTTTCTGGAATGTATTGATTGGGGAAAAACTGAATAAAGGATGGAAGAAAAGGTGAGGTAATATGGAGACAAATGGGGAATAGGGAAAACGAAAGGAAATGAGAGAAAAGGAAAAACTAGGAGGAAAGTTGTTAATAAAAGATAAACACAATAAAAATAACAGGAATTTATTCAATAATATTTTCCCTCGGCGTCAAGAGATTCTTAAAATGTCATATTGTAAATTAATTCCATTTCTTATTGGGTTCTGAAGACACATCGAACTGACTTAATTGAATTGTGACAGTAAACTTGGCGGCTAAAATGACATCAGAATTGCATCGAATCTTTATCACAAACAGAAGTGGTTTCTCATTCCAAGTTAAGAGGAAAAAAATTAAAACGCACATCTTTTCAGAATTTAAATCCAGTGTCTTATGGTTTGTGTTAATAGAGGAGGAGGAACATTTATCTCCCTCACCCCAGCCAGGAAAAAGTTACAATTGACTACACAACAAGTTACTTATCACAAGCACTTAGTAAAATTCATAGTCAGTCAATTTGAAGCTGTCTTGTCAACTGCTGATTTACTGAGTACTGAACTGTTTTGTTTCCTCGTCTGGCTAATGCTGGTGAGGGAGTTAATGTGACCCTCTTAGTCAGTCTTGATAACACCACATTCTTCTGGTTAGTGTTGCCAGGACCAGGTACTGTCACCCACAAGAGTTCTGTCACTTCTCTTCCTGAACCACGAACCCCGAGATTCAGACTCGTGAATCCGAAGCATTTATGGACAGAATAATGTATCAGTTTACGCTTCGGGTTCACGAGTCTGAATCTCGGGGTTCGTGGTTCAGGAAGAGAGGCGACAGGACTCTTGTGGGTCTGTACCATGATTATCATCGCTGGTCACGTGTTTAATAATGTACACTTTCTTAATGTCTCAGGTCAAGAGTGTCACGTCTTACACTATTGTTCGGTTTATAAATTATGTGTTTTATTTACATTTAATCCCTTCACTAGAGAAACGCCACTTTTATTTGGTTAACGCCAGACGATTTTATTCAGCTCCAGTAGACCCCGTACACAATGGGTTAGTAGACACAGTGATATATATTCATACATTGAAACTATAGTAATCGCATACTGTTCCACGTTGAGCGTTGTTGATGACATAAAGTAGTGTGACGGTGCGGCCAAGTGGAGACAGTGACTGGATGACACTAAGTGACACAAGTCGCGGTGTAAACATGTTGTAGGGAGGTGGGGCGCCGGGCAGGCCAGTGATGGAGGTCTGGTATGTGATGTTTATCTACCGAGGAATTGACGACGGTGTGTGCGTATATATATTTGCCGTACATATTAAAGTTATTGTTGTATCCTTAACAAAAGGAAGAGTTGCCACAGACAAAAGCGTCCTTGAGATATAATGCGAGACAGCTGCACCGTCACGGTAAATCTGGCGGCGTTTGTTACGAGGAATTTATTCCCTGACAGGTTTTGTGGGGCTGTACGAGCTGAGCTGCCTTGCATAACCACCTTTATCTTAAAACCACTGGAGAAATATATTAATTCATCTGTTCTTTTTAATATATATTTTATGGACATATAATATAATCTAGAGGAATCTTTAAACTTCACCAGCTTGTCTTGTTAGTAAGGTGCTCATCAATATTCAGCCCGGATGATACATTTATCATTATGCTCCTGATTTACTGTCTTGCGCTGAGCTAAGGATTTTTACCAAAGTTCCTAACTCGGGACATTAATTGGGTCTCAAGTCAGGGAATTACTTCGTCTAACTTTTTTATGTTTACTCGTGGTGGACAAGATGAAGTCAAGATGCGTCGGGGCGGGCGTGGCCAGATAAGTGGGTTGTTATTATGGGCGAGGCTGTCTTGTACGGCCGAGGGAGGCTGCTCAATCCTCGCTCCCGGGAACACGAAGGGAGGAGGAATACGAAGCTAGGAGAGAGACGGAGTAAGAGAGAGAAAATGGAATAGGGATAAAAGAGAGAGAAAACAAGATGGGGGAAGATGGGAGAGAGTCATTGAACTGAGAAGAACACTTTAATGTCTCTCCCTCCAATAGTCATGTTAACCTCAGGTGGCTTACATGATCCCAGAGTTTATTGATGTTAAAAGTGTGACACCTGTTTCTCGTTAACGTCTCCATGAAGCGCGAACGAAAATAAAATGACAACTGACCTGAGATAAAGAATATGTCAGTCATCAGAATATGTCCGTAACAGAACACTCAGTCATGAACCCGTGATATGAAGTATACGAAGGGACGCTTAATATACCAGCCACCCCCTCGGCAGTAAGCCATCATGACAAGTCCCTCCTGTCAACAGTACCACAAAAGCCTGCTCCGCTATGATCACTCACAGATACCCAAGATGTTATCAGCAGGAGTGTAGGTGTCGAGTGAGAGTGAGGTGAGGGGGTGATGATGCATGGAGGACCTATAGAAGGAGAGGCAGTGTGGGAGGGGACGAGGCCCAGTACGGGAAACATCACCTTGTTACGTCACATTACCTTGATGGATGATTTACTCCGTTAACCTTTAAATGGATCACCACAGGTACTGTTGCTCTCTCTTTTCTTAACTGTTCATAACTTAGATATTATACTTAAAGACGGCGATATTACGTGAATAAATTTACCTCCACGCATCACACACACACACACACACACACACACACACACAAAATGAGTGAACAAGGAATAGTTAATTAGATATAACGTCTCTTATACAGTGAGTAAGTCGTCTACAAGAATACTCTGAACTAATTAAGAAGAAGGTGGTAACTAGACATAGGAAACCTGTCTGTCACTCACCTACTGCAACGATAACGTCCTCCCAGGGTTCCTCCACTCAGTAAATTACCCACAACGCCACTCATGCACACCCGAGTTAACATGAACCTTTTGTTAACAATTATGATCATAAGATAAAACTAACGCGTTAATCTTAGGTCTTTTTTTTATATTTTATTCGATAGTAGTAAAGTCTGTAGTTTATCAGGTGGTTTGAGGTTGTTTGTCACACTCGTTAAGCGATGCTCGTTTGTTTTGTGACTTTGGGGACAGATATTTACATTGTCTTCGTGCTTCCTATAGTATTCCTTTTGGGTATTCTTATTCCTGGGTGTAGTCTCTCTCTCTCTCTCTCTCATAAATACACAAAGAACCATCGCACTAATAAAAGCGCTCACACACACACACACACACACACACACACAGTCAACTATGCAAATAACATTACTATTAACATTCAACTTAATCTTCCAAAGCAAATAATTTATCATCTAAAAATCTTGACTCTTTTATTTGCCTTTTGTCATTTTTTGAGGAACTGTTCTAGCTGAGGAAAAAGATTGTGTACCTTAATATAATTCATAATGACTCGTGTTAAGTTCTCAGGGTGCACACACACACACACACACACACACACACACACACACACACACACACACACACACACTCACACACAAATGTTGGGAGAGAGAGCGGGAAAGAGGAAGGAGGAGTGGGAGGGAAGAGAGGTGTGTGTGTGTGTGTGTGTGTAAGAGAGGGAGAAGGTGGGCGGGAGGGGGTGGTCCTGTACATACATGTTATCTAACTATAAGCTTTTAAAACTCTGGGGATAAAGTTAGGTCCTGATCAGTAAACAAAACAAAGCCTTAAGTCATCGTTTGGTTCAGGTTGTCCATATGTCTGGTCCTTTACGATGACATATACTGTACTTAAGTCATAAAGCAGAGAAAGATAACATCTGGCGGCGCTGTGTTCCCAGTATAGATAACCAAATGTAATGTTGGTCTTGTCGGCGTTTGTATCCTGTCAAGTCCATCCTGTCAAGTCCATCCTGTGAAGTCCATCCTTAATATCCCTGCCTCACACCCTCTCCATTTGGGTTATAAATAATACTAGTTTACGCGGTCGTTAAGCCTTCCGGAAATAGTGGACGGCGGTGTTCTCTCATTGTTGGCCAGAGTTACTGTAGTCGATCCCGCACAACACTGCCGTATCTTACCTGCCTCGATGGTGGGGAGTTTTTCTTTGTGTGCAGTGTCTTGTGTGTATGTGTGGCTGCCCCGTACACTTGTGGTGCCTCTTTGTATGTGTGGCTGCCCCGTACACTTGTGCTACCCCGTACACCAGTGACATGACATGAAGTCTTCCCCTCTTGTTACTGAAGTATTACACTGAGAATCTAGACCAGAGGGACGTATGGACGAAATAAAAGCTTCATATTACATTTTCTTTTCATGACTGAAGTGAATCATGAGTCGAGTTCATACATTACGTTTCGAAATTTAAAAAAAAAAATCAACATGTCATCTAAACGTGAACACCGACCGCGTCACCTTAAATATATAATGAAATACACAATGAGAGAGGTAGGATATAAAATGTCAGCTGAGAGAAGTTTAGGAGAGCAATAACTGTGATCGGCGACACCCCAAGCTTGACCCAGCGAACCCTTGACTCGCCCCTATGAAACTTACGTCTGTGTGGGGCGGTCTCGAGTCACTCCACCTGGCTGAGAATTAAGGTGGACCTCTCTCGACCACTGCCCATTTATTTACTTAACACCATCTTTCTGTCTATAATTTTCGGTCATTTTAGAGAGTAAAGTGTTAAAGTTAAGTTATTACGATCGTGTGTTTAAAGGTTTTTGTAAATTTTAGGCCGCGTGTGTGGAAGGAATGTGTGAGGGTAGAGGTTTATGGTTGGAAGGTCGGCTCAGGATCACATGGCTAGGGTGAGGGAACGTGTGGAGAGGTCAAGCGTGATCACCTCCCACCAGACCCGATCAAAGAGCATTAAAATCTGCCTGAAATATTGACGCTCCTGGAAGATTATGGTCAGTTTTTACATGTGAAGTTAAAGTTTTTATCAGAATATACGGAAAAATTAAAGTCGATTTTTACTGTTTTCCATGGTTTTTTTTTTTAGTTGCGGATTTTTTTTTAATTCAAGAAGTACGTTTTTAAAGAGTATTTCATTATGTATTATTCTTTTTAAAAATATTTAAGACTCAGACATATATTAAGGCTAACACATTAACCTCTGGCATCGTCTCTGTGTCTCCAACTGAACTCTCACCCTCTCTCCCCCTCTCTCCTCCTCTCACCTCTCAATGTTATTTCTCAAAGCGACTTATTCCCACTCTCCACGCGTGTCTAAACCTTAAGAATGATCACTATTTGGATTTATTAACACTAGTCTCACATCCTTGTCTCTTCTTTCGTCCAAACTTTTAAATGTTATGAAACTAAAAACATAAAGAAAGTTTGGTGAAGAGTTTAAACTGACAACAGCCATCTCGTATTACCAACATGTTAATCTAGTGTCTTGGTATGGGGTTTTGGAGACGGGATAAAATGCTTTGGGGAGCTTGGTAAGTTCGCGTCCCCCCTCCGTTTACAAAGAGAGAGAAAGTAACAGTGAGAGGGGGGAGTGACAGAGAGGCAGGGACAGAGTGACAGAGAGGCAGGGACAAAGAGTGACATAGAGAGAGAGAGAGCAAGACAGGGACAAAGAGAGAGAAAGAAAGAATCAGTAAAACGTGGATAAAATGCGGGAGTATAGAAAATGTCACTGGACTTCACGCTGCAGGGAGGCGTGACCCCGTAACTAACACAATAATGTCAAATGGGGTAAAATTACGGTGGATAAACTACAATGGCGTGATTCACGGAGCAAATTTCTTCACGCGACGCCATTTATTTTGTCAATCATAAGGTGGACGAACATGTGTCTTGCGCTAAAGCCTGTCATTGGGATATTTCAACGTCTGATAGATATGCAGATGACTAGTAATTTGGTAGGGAATAACGCCACGATAATACTAAGATAAGACTATCTTGTATTAATGGACTTCGCTATTATATTAATGGTTATTAAGGCAGACTAGAGAGAAAACTATTACTTAGCTTATAGTATTTATTAGAGAGATACTTTGAGGAAGCCGAAGCTCTCCTGGGTTGAGACATGCCCGCCCGCGTCACCAGTGGGAAAAACAGTAATAGTTTAATATGTGAATAACACCTCCCAGGCAGTCTCTTCCTTCTTCTGTGTTAAAACTTAATATCAGTTTTATGTTATTTATGAAGGAAGTTAACAAGAAGAAAGACGAAGAAAATACATGACTGAAACAAGAAGAATACGGATGAAAACACGTAAAAATGAGAGAGAAAGAAAAGGTCTATAAGAAATAAAAGTGGAAATAACAGAAACGGGAACAAAACTGAAGCAGAGAGAGAGAGAGAGAGAGAGAGAGAGAGAGAGAGAGAGAGAGAGAGTACTTGTGAAAATAAAAATGGAAAATGTGAGCAGAATGTGAGAAGTGGCGGCGGAAATGATAACGACTGCGGGAGACGATGGTTGGGAATGGGGTATGTGTGCCGGCTGGTGGTGGAGAGAGGAGAAGCTGCTGTACCACTGAGGGAGAATGTGTTGAGAGACAATCTGACCAGTGAGAAAAAAGTTGTAATAACCCGTGAAAAAAATACCCTGGATGGATTTTCATTTGTGGGGTAGGGTAGGGAAAGGGGGGGGGAGGGGGGTGGGGGATAGTGTATATGTTCTAAAACTGAGACGAGTGAAGGAATGAATAGACACCATACTTGACACGTAACAAAAAGTAAACAAAGTAAAAAAAAAAAAAAGTTGTTTGTGGATTACATTATTTCACAGCATCTCTACACGTCTATTGTCCCTGTATGTCCTTTCTGCATGGCCTTCTCTTAACACTCACAGAGAGAGAGAGAGAGAGAGGAGAGAGAGAGAGAGAGAGAGAGAGAGAGAGAGAGAGAGCAACGTTTTTCTAGGGGAGGGAGGAGGAAGAAGAAGAAAGGGTGAGGGAGCGTGGGAGGAAGACAAATAGGACAACCTTCTCTTCCTCGTCTCTGAACCAGTTTAATTAAGCCACTAGAATGCATTTCCTGGTAGCCGTTGGACTTGTTCTCCTGCTGGTGATCGGACCTGATAAACGACTCCCAACAACAACACCAACACGTGGGAATAAACACAGCACATAAAGGGGGACTAAACCCGAGGATTAATCATTGAAATAAAACAATAACGTTGAGGAACCAGGTGAGCCGTGGTGGTGTTGATCATTATTAGAGGAGGTGGTCCCTGGTGCCTGGAGGAGGGGGGGAGAGAGCTTGGCCTGGAGTAGGGGGAGCGTAGCCTGGAGGAAAGGGGGGAGGAGGAGGAGAACGCCTGGACAGGGGGGGCATGGCGTAGTTAGCGACGCGTCCTCAAAGACTCGTATGAAAATATTTTGGAGGATATTAATTGGCGCGAGGTGAGGCTGTACCAGGTCGAGATCTCCCAGGTGATGTTGACAGCTGGAACGAGAAGCTTGCCGCCTCTCCCTTCCCTCCCTCCCTTCCCTTCCTCCCTTCCCCTTCCCTTCCTCTGTGTTAGACGCCTCTCACCCTTCCCACCTAGATCTTACAGAGAGGGGCAGCTGTGTTAGTCCCGTACGCCCCCTACCCAACAAAATAGTCGTTCCCCCCACCATCCCTCCCCCTCCCCACCCCCACTCCCTCCACCCCCCCACCACCCCCACACCCCTCCCTCCACCACCCCCACTCGACCAGGTGTTATATATGGCCAGAATTCATCTTCGAGGACTTGACAACCATCTGGGGTGTATTTAGAATGTTGCTGTAGCTTGTGGGTGATCGTTCACTCTGACACTTACTCTATAGGGCCATTTATCCCACCCTGTCTCTCGTCTCTTTCTCCGTTTATCATTCTTTTCTTAAGTCCTTCCTTTATCAACCATTCTCTCTTTTTTCTTACTTTACCAACCATTCTCTCTTACTTTATCAATAATTCCCTCTTTGCTATTTTATTTTTTCTTACTTTACCAACTACATAGATAGATAGATGCGAGTTGATATACAGACAGACAGACAGAGTGTTATATAGCCTGGGCAGAGAGTTAATATAGTTTAAGTGAGGTTAAGGTAGATTGACCCAGGTTACAACTGTCAAATCAAATAACTCACAATCTCTGCTTCGAGTCAGGGAATGTTCGAAGCAGCAACGGGACGAGTTGTTGTTTTGGGGTTGTAGGAGAGGTTGTAGTGGTTGATATCGGTTGTGGGTTGTGTTAGGAGGAGTAAAATGAGTTTGGTTGTAATTAGACTGTCAATATTTCGTAGGTGGTTCTTGTGTGTTCAGCGAAGTATCTACAATGTTTACTTCCCTGACTTCCTTCTACTTTCCTGACCTCCTACTTCCCTGACTTACCCCTACTTCCTGGACCTACTTCTACTTTCCTGACCTCCTGTTTCCCTGACTTACCCCTACTTTCCTGACCTCCTGTTTCCCTGACTTACCCCCTACTTCCCTGAACTAACGTATCTTCCCTGACTTACTTTCCTTCGACCTACCCCTTATAAACATGACTTAATCCTACTTCCTTGACCTACATTACCCTAATTTGGTTCCTTGCAAACAATAATATGCTTGTAAACAATCTCTCTGTCTTACTGTATTTCCCCAGTAAACAACAACACAATTTTGAAACAAGAATAAAACATTAAAGTCCTTGAAGTTATTGTTAATGAGCACTTAAGCTGAACTACCACAGTCAGTACATTAAATAAAGGCAACAACCACAGACCACCTTCACCAGACTCACTCCTGCACCACTAAAACTTGTCTAATGTAGTTATCTAGATTTACCGCCATACTGCGTCAGGGTCTTCCGCCGCTGCTGCCCCAAGGAATAGTTCTGTGGACAATAAGTTACGTTACAACTGTCCGAACTAACCAAATGTTTTGTTAAATTGAAGTTAAATTTAAGGATATTAATATTTACTCTTGTGACTCTTCCCTACCGAGTGTGTGAGGCTGAGAGGCGTCACTTTCCACCCGGGAGGCTCTTAGACCCGCCGCCTGGGATCACCTCGCTCCCAAATTTTGATAAATTATCCTGGTGTTGAGGTGAGCAACAATATACATTCAACACTTCAAGACTACACCGTGGGGGTAGTGGACCTGAACATGACCCAGTTAAAACATTACTGTACATGCATTACTTTTTAGCTTAAAAATAATATGCGAAAATTTGTAATGTCATGTAGTGGACAGTTTAATATCTTATTGTTTTACGATATATGTATATATATATATATATATATATATATATATATATATATATATATATATATATATATATATATATATATATATATATATATATTTCATGTAAATCCCACAATGAAAACGTGGATGAATAAATCTTGATAAAATCACACGGGAAAAAAGGAAACAACAGGTACCTGATTTAGCTACAGAAGATATCTTGAATAAAAGACGAAAGCTAAGGTGCTCGTTGTTTCCCTTTCAACAATGATTATATATATATATATATATATTGTGTGTATATATATATATATATATATATATATATATATATATATATATATATATATATATATATATATATATCGTGTCCACATACACAGTTTACATTCAGAAACACAAATAATATTATATTAACAATACAACTTTTGAAGAGCACAATGCAATTTATTACAAACGAAATTAATTTGTGTGAGGGAGTACAGATGCCAAGCTTCCGATTGGCAATTAATATGGTATTACACAGCTGAATACATACGCTGTTGTGTTCATATTTATAGTAAATATTTCCCAAAATTTTGATAAATACGAAATTATGTATGTTTGGTGCGTTATGTTGGGGACATGTCAGCATTAGTGACACATATGTTGTTAACTGAACCAGGTAACGGGTGGTCGCAGGTAACACATATGGATGGCCTAAAACACCAAGTTCTTGTTCATATACAATTAATGAATATTTATCTTGTTATAAATTGTATCACTTGTATGTTATTGTGTTAATTATATAATTGATAGACTAATTACATACACAAAGTGGCGATAGTGGTAGTGATGGAGGTGGTGGTAGTGATGGAGGTGGTGGTAGTGATGGGTGGTGGTGGAAATAGTGGTGATGGAGGTAGTAGTGATGAGTGGTGGTAGTGATGGAGTGGTGGTGGAAAATAGTGGTGGAGGTGGTGTGGTAGTGATGGTGGTGGTGGTAGTGATGGAGGTGGTGGTGGAAGTAGTGGTGATGGAGGTGGTGGTAGTGATGGAGGTGGTGGTAGTGATGGAGGTGGTGGTGGAAGTAGTGGTGGAGGTGGTGGTAGTGATGGGTGGTGGTAGTGATGGAGGTGGTGGTGGAAGTGGTGGTGATGGAGGTGGTAGTGATGGAGGTGGTGGTAGTGATGGAGGTGGTGGTGGAAGTAGTGGTGGAGGTGGTGGTAGTGGTGGTGTTAATGGGGGTGATGTGGTTGTGAGTGGAAGGACCTGTTGATGGTGAAGGTGGTGGGAGGAGGCACCTGTTGCGTGTGCTGTTGGTGGTGGAGCTCCTCTTCAGCGCCTCCGTCGTGAGCCAGGAGGGTGCTCCAGGCCTGAGTGGTCCACGCCGTGTGTCCTCCTCACTCACAAGTGCTCCACACATTTTGGAGTTCCTTATAGTTTCATTTCATCTTTTATTATTATTATTGTGTGTGTGTGTGTGTGTGTGTGTGTGTGTGTGAAGGAGTCTGGCTGTGGGTATTCAAATGAGCGTTTACATATTTACCTGGTTACACACACACACACATTTAGTTGTGGTCATGTCGTGCATTTTAACGATAATCGTCTAATTCAGTCGTAATTGCAATTGACTAAATAACACAACAACGACGTTATGTTGTTTGTGTCGCTGTAATCCCTGGATATTAAAACACCTGTGTTATAAATGACTCTTAATTAATTTCGAACATCCTCACTATCTTGAACTTTTTCTCTGAATTAGGTTACGTTAGATTAGTTTAAGTTAGGTTAGGTTAAGTTGTTAAGTTAGTTAGGTTACGTTAGGTTGTTAAGTTTGGTTAGGTTAGGTAAAGTTGTTAAGTTAATTAGTTTACGTTAGGTTGTTAAGTTTGGTTAGGTTAGGTTAAGTTGTTAAGTTAGTTAGGTTACGTTAGGTTGTTAAGTTTGGTTAGGTTAGGTAAAGTTGTTAAGTTAATTAGTTTACGTTAGGTTGTTAAGTTTGGTTAGGTTAGGTTAGGTTAGGTTAGGTTAGGTTAGGTTAGGTTAGGATTGGTTAGGATTTTAGACAAGTTTGCTTACAATCATTTTGTCAGTAGTGATTTTTTGTTTAATTAACTTTTTGAGTCATGTTTGTGAAATATTCGTTTAGTTAATTGTGATGAATAATTGATGTTTTGTAATTACTTATTTTGGTGATAAGATAAGATAAGAGATGTTGAAGCTGTTGATAAGGAAAACTTAAAGAAATGTTGATGGTGGCATTTGTCTCTCTCTCTCTCTCTCTCTCTCTCTCTCTCTCTCTCTCTCTCTCTCTCTCTCTCTCTCTCTCTTTCAGGAACTAACAGTAAAGTGGTGGAGATAATCTCTACGGTACACCTGACACGGAGACATGAACAAGCTCTTTTGAGGAGTTAAAAAATGTATCGTTCACCTTAGCGTAACTAGTTAAGGTCTATAGGTAAAAAAAAAAGATGAATTTCATGTATATACTCTACCTGTCACTCTCCTGTTATGCATTACACTAAGACAGGTCTAATACAATATAAAAACAGGAATAGAACGAAAACAGTACATCCTTTTAAGATACAACACTTTCTAGGGTTTACGAGTAATTTACTGAAAACCGAATTCAAGGCTGGAGGGAGCGTGAACCAAAATGGTCAGTGATGCATATTTGTTCACGGGCGGCGTCCTCAGTGTGCCTAAACGGACAGCCTCGTGGATACCTCTCTGTTTGTACTGCCGATCTCTGATGACTCGAGAAAATCCCAAACCCTCCATGATATGAATAATGTTGTGCTTGTGTTGGCGGAGGCTTGCCGGGATGGTGGGATATTCATGTACAGCAGGACGCGAGTGTTGGGTCATGCTGCTCACTGTACACCTGTGTTGACCATCACTGTACACCTGTGTTGATCATCACTGTACACCTGTGTTGATCATCACTGTACACCTGTGTTGATCATCACTGTACACCTGTGTTGATCATTACTGTACACCTGTGTTGATCGTCACTGTACACATGTGCTGATCATTACTGTACACCTGTGTTGATCATCACTGTACACCTGTGTTGATCGTCACTGTACACCTGTGTTGATCATCACTGTACACCTGTGTTGATCATTACTGTACACCTGTATTGATCATCACTGTACACCTGTGTTGATCATCACTGTACACCTGTGTTGATCATTACTGTACACATGTGTTGATCATCACTGTACACCTGTGTTGATCATCACTGTACACCTGTGTTGATCATCGCTGTACACCTGTGTTGATCATCACTGTACACCTGTGTTGATCATCACTGTACACCTGTGTTGATCATTGCTGTACACCTGTGTAGATCATCACTGTACACCTGTGTTGATCATTGCTGTACACCTGTGTTGATCATCACTGTACACCTGTGTTGATCATCACTGTACACCTGTGTTGATCATTGCTCTACACCTGTGTTGATCATCGCTGTACACCTGTGTTGATCATCACTGTACACCTGTGTTGATCATCGCTGTACACCCGTGTTGATCATTACTGTACACCCGTGTTGATCATTACTGTACACCTGTGTTGATCATCACTGTACACCTGTGTTGATCATCGCTGTACACCTGTGTTGATCATCGCTGTACACCTGTATTTAACGTGAAGCAGCAATATTAATTTGTAACGTTGTGGTATTTAACGACTTAACAGGTTTATGTATTATATTTTTTTATGAATATATTAAAAATCTTCAAATAATTCGGATCCTTTTCGTGGTCGCTGTTCCATTTGTTTACATAATAGTGTCTCATAACAGGTTGGTCTCGGGTGGTTGTACCGATTCCCATTCGTGTACAGAGTGTGAGACGAGTTCCTCCCAGGCCCCGACACGTGCACTACAGTTCCCTCTTACCCCGGCAGCTCCAACTGGTTACTGATATAGCCTAATTCCAACTTGTTTACTATACCCGTTGTTACACCATTCCCACCACGACAGGGACACGGCACTATTACCACAACAACACTATTCCTACCACGGCACAATTCTCATGACCAGGGCATTATTTCTATAGCGTCATCAGATTCACCAATGCGCAATTCTCACAGTGGCACTATTCCCACTGTTCTACTATTTCCCCTGTGACACTATTCTTAATGCGAGACCATATCTACCCTAACTATTATTACTACGACAGTATTCCAACTGTGGCACCAATCCCGCTGTAGCACCATTCCAATTGTGAGACCATTCCAACTGGCCTCATTCCCATATTGGTTTTAATCCAACTGAAGCATCACTCAACACCACGGCATCAATCCAGGTGGCATAAAACCTCTCGTGGCATGACTCCAACATTCCCACTGTAGCATCATTTCCTCTGACCTACTGAATTATTAACATGACTCTTTGTGTTAGAACGATCTTATTGAACTGTGTCTTTTAATAAGTATGTTAGTTATTGTGTTCAGTTGTGTAGATTAAAATTACTTTAAATCTTTTTAGTTTGCCAGGTGAGGGGAGGGAGGAGTGATGGAGGGAGGGGATGAGGGAAGAGGAGGGAGGATTGAGGGAAAGGGGGTGGGGGGTGGGGAAGACTGAGGAGCAGGGGTGACGGGAAGTGCCACCACTCCGGGTATCAGGTGTCGGCTGGGAGTGCCAAGTGCCTCCCAGAACAATTTATACTGCCAGCCTCCCCGTCTACACCTCCAGCCCCTAAAACACCCTTGCCTAATCTCTGTGTTGGAGGGTGTCGGGGGCTGTGTGTTGGAGGGTGTCGGGGGCTGTGTGTTGGAGGGTGACAATAATGATCAAGTTGACAATTTTTTTTATTATATCGTCTCCCCTCCCCAACACCTTAACCTCTCCTCCCCAACACCTTAACCTCTCCTCCCCAACACCATCACCTTAACCTCTCCTCCCCAACCCCCCCCCAACCCCCAACCCTCCCACACAGCTCCCCAGCGTTCCAATAATGCAGCACTAAGTGGCTGCCCAATATCTCTATAATCTTATAAAATTCCGGAATCAATTAAGGGGGCAAGAAGTGGAGTGTATAATCCCAGGGCCAGTCTGGAATGACCTCAGGAATCGTACCAAAAATATTCGTCTTTTCAGAACTGCTTTTCGTTCACATACGGCAGCCATTACTACTCTTACAGAAATAGTAAAAATAACCAGATGATGTTTAAAAAAAAATTAAGTTATCTGTCGCCTCACGAGTTGGTTCAGTCGATATTTTGCCCGTGTGAAAATTTATAATATAAACCTGATTTATTTCCAACAAGGAGAAAAATCTGTTAAATTTGTCCTCAGTGTCTTGGTGAGGCCATAAGTCGATCTGACCCAACCTGGCTGTACGGAGTTTAAGATACCCCTCCCCAGCCCCCTACCTCTCTCTCTCTCTCTCCTGCCTCTCTATTTCCCTCTCCCCTTCCTCTGCCCACTGCAAATGCCTCTCTCCTACCCCTCTACCTGCCTCTCTCTCTCTCCTCTATCCCCTACCTTACTCGCTCCAACCAACCTACCTCTCTCTCTCTCTCCTAAACAAATGGTGTTATTTTGTGTTGTTTGGGTTAAAGTTGTTGTTGTTCTCGGTGAGTGAAGAAGACTGACACTGCCCCCCCCCCCTGCCATGACCCTTCTGGCCTCATCACTCTACCTCATAACTGCAGCCATATAGAGCCTCTCCCTCCACCTGATGTCTGAATCATTCTCATGAATATTCTCTAGAGACCAACACACTCTTCAACACACCCACCGTGACTCTGCAGTATACCGCTGGCAACACGGGGGCCTCAAACACACTCGCTACAGATTATAACTACAGAAAGATGAGGTAAAAAAATACAATAACTTTCAGATCATTCTAATCAATGTGTCACTGTGGACCTTCAGCCAGTATAGGTCCATCATGGTCCTGGTGGTCGGCACTATACGTGGGGTCCATCATGGTCCTGGTAGCCGGTACTATACGTGGGGTCCATCATGGTCCTGGTGGCCGGCATACATGGGGTCCATCATGGGTCCACATCCATCACTTAATCTGGTCCATCATGTCCAGGCCGGTCACTATACGGGTCCATCATGGTCCTGGTGGCCGGCACTATACGTGGGGGTCCATCATGGTCCTGGTGGCCGGCACATGGGGTCCATCAGGTCCTGTGGGCCGGCACTATACATGGGGTCCATGTGGTCCTGGTGGCCGGCACTATACGGGGTCCATCATGGTCCTGGTGGCCGGCACTATACGTGGGGTCCATCATGGTCCTGGTGGCCGGCACTATAGGGTGGCCGGCACTATACATGGGGTCCATCATGGTCCTGGTGGGCAGTACGGCACATGGTACCGTGGGGTCCATCATGGTCCCTGGTGGCACTATACGTGGGTCCATCATGGTCCCCGGCACCATACGTGGGGTCCATCATGGTCCTGTGGGCACATACATGGGTCCATCATGGTCCTGGTACGGCACTATACGTGGGGTCCATCATGGTCCATGGCCGGCACCATACGTGGGGTCCATCATGGTCCTGGTGGTGGTCATGGGGTCCATCGCTGGTCCTGTCATGTCGGCACTACATGTGGGGTCCATCATGGTCCTGGTGGCCGGCACTATACATGGGGTCCATCATCATGGCACCATACGGGGTCATCTGGTCCTGGTGGCCGGCACTATACGTGGGGTCCATCATGGTCCTGTCACTATACATGGGGTCCATCATGGTCCTGGTGGCCAGCACTATACGTGGGTCCATGGGTGGTCCTACGGGGTCCATCATGGTCCTGGTGGCACACTATACGTGGGGTCCATCATGGTCCTGGTGGCCGGCACTATACGTGGGGTCCATCATGGTCCTGGTGGCCGGCACTATACATGGGGTCCATCATGGTCCTGGTGGCCGGCACTATACATGGGGTCCATCATGGTCCTGGTGGCCAGCATGGGTCGGTGGCGGCACTATACATGGGTCCATCATGGTGGGGCCGCGGGTCCATCATGGTCCTGGTGGCACACGTGGGTCCAGGTCCTGGTGGCCGGCACTATACGGGTCCATCATGGTCCTGGTGGCCGGCACTACATGGGGTCCATGGTCCTGGTGGCCGGCACTACACGTGGGGTCCATCATGGTCCTGGTGGTGGCACCATACGTGGGGTCCATCATGGTCCCGGCCAGCACTATACGTGGGGTCCATCATGGTACGGCACCATAACCATCATGGTCCTGGGTGGGGTCCATCATGGTCTGGCCGGCACTTTACGTGGGGGTCCATCAGGGTCCATCATGGTCCGGTGGGCACATACGTAGGGTCCATCATGGTCCCTGGTGGTGGCCCATACGTGGGGTCCATCATGGTCCTGGTGGCCGGCACTATACGTGGGGTCCATCATGGTCTGGTGGGGTAGGGTCCATCATGGTCCTGGCTGGCATATACATGGGTCCATCATGGTCCTGGTGGCCGGCACCCAGGTCCTGTGGCCGGCACATACGTGGGTCCATCATGGTCCTGGTGGCCGGCACCATACATAGGGTCCATCATGGTCCTGGTGGTCATGGTGGCCGGCACATACGTGGGGTCCATCATGGTCCTGGTGGCCGGCACTATTGGGGTCCATCATGGTCCTGGTGGCCGGCACTATACGTGGGGTCCATCATGGTCCTGGCGGCCTGTACGGGGTCCATCATGGTTGTTATACATGGGTCCATCATGGTGGTGGCCGGGTGGTCCATCATGGTCCTGGTGGCCGGCACTATACATGGGGTCCATCATCATGGGGTCCGCCATACGTAGGGTCCATCATGGTCCTGGTGGCCGGCACATACATGTGGGTCCATCATGGTCCTGGTGGCCGGCACTATACGTGGGGTCCATCATGGTCCTGGTGGGGGGTCCATCATCATACTGGTCCATGGTCCTGCCGGCACTATACGTCCATCATGGTCCTGGTGGGGGTCCATCATGGTCCTGGTGGCCGGCACTATACATGGGGTCCATCATGGTCCTGGTGGCCGGCACTATACGTGGGGTCCATCATGGTCCTGGTGGCCGGCACTATACATGGGGAACTTCATATGAATGTAATGCAGAGTGATATGGCGGCCATTAATGGTGAGTTGATTAATGGGGTGAAGGAGGAGGAGGGTGGATGGCTGGATGGATGGATGGCTGGCTGGATGGATGGATGGTAATAATACCCACTGGATGGATAGAGGTGATAGTCGTGAGGTTTATAGCGGCTCTTGACAATGGTTTAAAAAATGGTTTAGTGCTGAATATTGTGGTTTATATGTAGGGAGGCAGCTGGTTGGTGGAGAGAGGCAGCTGGTTGGTGGAGAGAGGCAGCTGGTTGGTGGAGAGAGGCAGCTGGTTGGTGGAGAGAGGCAGCTGGTTGGTGGAGGGAGACAAGAGGGAGATGATGATGGTAGCAGCTATAGTGAGGGAGGGGCTGTAGATGGTGATGGTGATAGTGGCTGGCCTGGATGGTGAGGGTGATGGCCCTCCTCTCTGATTAATGAAAACGATAAAATATTTGATTAATGACGTGAGAAACTAATAGTCATTGTGAGAGTTGAGGAGGTGGAAGAGGTGGTGGAAGAGGAGGTGGAAGAGGTAGTGGTGGAAGAGGAGGTGGAAGAGGTAGTGGTGGAAGAGGAGGTGGAAGAGGTAGTGGTGGAAGAGGAGGTGGAAGAGGTGGTGGTGGAAGAGGTGGTGGAAGAGGTGGTGGAAGAGGTGGTGGAGGAGGTGGTGGTGGAGGAGGTGGTGGTGGAGGAAGAGGAGGTGGTGGAGGAAGAAGAGGTGGTGGAGGAAGAAGAGGTGGTGGAGGAAGAAGAGAATGCTATCTTAAGGGTCGTCTGGTTCTCGCCTCAGTACCACACCTGTCCGATCTACTCCTGCGTGTACCGTGTACCTTACCTGCTCAAGTATGCACTGTATTCATTAACTCTTCGTGTGTGTGTGTGTCCGCTTACTGATATGTGTACCGTATATCACTCTCACTGTTCTCATACTTCTCCTCACTATCTCACCATATTTCACTACCCCACCATTCTCCTCGTTATCTCACCATCTCACCATTCTCCTCATTATCTCACCATTCTCCTCACTACCCCACCATTCTCCTCATTATCTCACCATTCTCCTCACTATCTCACCATTCTCCTCACTATCTCACCATTCTCCTCACTACCCCCACCATTCTCCTCATTATCTCACCACTCTCCTCACTATCTCACCATTCTCCTCACTATCTCACCATTCTCCTCACTATCTTACTCCTCACTATCTCACCATTCTCCTCACTATCTCACCATTCTCCTCACTATCTATTCTCCTCACTATCTCACCATTCTCCTCATCTATCTCACCATCTCCTCACTATCTCACCATTATCTGTCAACTATCTCACCATTCATTCCCACCATTCTCCTCACTACCCCACCATTCTCCCCTCCATCTCCCCACCATTCTCCTCACTATCTCACCATTCTCCTCACTATCTCACCATTCTCCTCACTACCCCACCATTCTCCTCATTATCTCACCACTCTCCTCACTATCTCACCATTCTCCTCACTATCTCACCATTCTCCTCACTATCTCACCATACTCCTCACTATCTCACCATTCTCCTCACTATCTCACCATTCTCCTCACTATCTCACCATTCTCCTCACTATCTCACGAACCTTAACATATACCCAAGAGGTGTGAAGAAGGACTCGGGGAAACAAGAGCGTACAGTAAGTGTGTTGACTGTCTGTAAAATATTGTCCTCGGTCAATAAACTCGCCATCGTGTACAGTATAATAGGATTCCAGCTGTTTTAAGTGCCGATCGTCTCACTGGGGAGCTGGTGGGGTGTCGCTGTGACTCTGTGCTGGGGTGATGTATGTAGAATCCGCTTATAGTTTGTATTTACACGATGGTAGTTACTGAAGGGTGCAGTCAAGAATCAGGATCTTAAATGCTGTTCGTGTGAGTTATTGGTTTGTGATTGAATGTGTGTAGTCGTTCGTGTTGCTGTTTTATTTCTTCTGGTAGTCGGCTGTTAAAGTTGATTAATTGACTGAATCTAACACCGATTTATTGACTGAACTTAAGAACGATTTATTGACTGAACTTAACACCGATTTATTGACTGAACTTAACACCGATTTATTGACTGAACTTAACACCGATTTATTGACTGAACTTAACACCGATCGCATCTATGTGTTACGCTTGACAGTTTTAGTCCTGTAGGAAATGTGTGCTAAGGTGCGGTGGTCAAGTAGATATGTCACTCTACTTCTGTCCTAATGGTGGATGGTTTGAGCTTCCTTGAATGGGTACCTGACTTTAAGTTGGGGAGGAGAAGGTGGTCAAGTGCAGTGTCGGCCATGTTGTATCCTGTACCGAGGTCTAATGCTGTATCCACTGTTCTGTAACCTGGCCATGGGAGCCATCTTCACCATACATTACAGCTAAAGTCGACTTATGACCACGAGAAAGGTATCAGTGTCATATTTAATTAAAGTTCCATACCTATATTGAATATGTACTGTATATTAATCTATAACAAAACACAAATATCAAAAAATATATCGAGGTTTTCATTACGAGACGATAACTAAGTCAACCGTAGCGCAGATTTTTATGATGGAATTTCTATCATACAAACTATCTTCTCAAAAGCTTTCAGATGATTGCCAAAGTTTTTTTTTTATTATTATTATTAATTTATGGTGACTCAGATGGACCCGACCCCATTCTACTCCCTCCCCCCCCCCTTCCCTCCGCACTTACAATCTCACAGGATATGGGTTGCGGGTTGTCTGCTATAAGTTAACCCATCATCATAATAAGTTTCTGGTCTTGATGGGCTAGTATGTTTATTTCTCCAGTCGCTGTGGTTGGTTGACTCTTTTCCTCTACTGACTGTACCAGATATTTACTCAGGTTTGGTCAACTCGTTAAGTATAAAATAGATGCAAGTATGGGTCTTTATTGGTGTAGTGCAAGGGGTCTGTGTGGGTGTAGGCGTGGGTGTCAGCAGGTGTGGGTGTAGAAGTGGGTGTCAGCAGGTGTGGGTGTAGAAGTGGGTGTCAGCAGGTGTGGGTGTAGAAGTGGGTGTCAGTAGAAGTGGGTGTCAGCTGGTGTGGGTGTAGAAGTGGGTGTCGGCAGGTGTGGGTGTAGGCGTGGGTGTCAGCATGTGTGGGCGGAAGCGACGGTGTAGACGCTCGTGAGTGTACATAAAATTGGTTACCTTGTTGGAGAAAACTGTGTGTGGGTGTGTGTATGTGCGTGTATGCTTGTGTGTGCGTGTTTGTATATGTGTGCTGTGTGCGTGGTTGTGTATGTATGCTTGTGTGTGCGTGTTTGTGTATGTGTGCTGTGTGCGTGGTTGTGTATGTGTGTGTATGCTTGTGTGTGCGTGTTTGTGTATGTATGCTGTGTGCGTGGTTGTGTATGTGTGTGTGAGTCCGTTCGTTCGTTCGTTCCGGGGCTCCAGAACATCACCACCACACAACACCTCACCGCCATTACCATATATGTAGCTGTATTTCCTCTCCCTGTCCACCATCTTTGTTTAAACAACCTGTTAAGTACATACTGACACATATATTAATGCTGCCCACATGTACAAACTTAATCAAGCTCCAACACCCGACAGCAACATCTTCTAAGCCCGGGTACAGGGAGACCATCTTTAGCATCTCGCACACCTAGGAAAGAAAACGCTCTCCGGTCGGGAACAATAAGCGAGAAAGATACCAATCGCGGTCTCTTGATGGACGATGGACCATTATGCATATCTGAAGCCTTATATCACTGCCAAGGTGACGGCTGCATAAACTATACGAGGCGGAGACTCTTAACAAGCAGACCCGATACAGCGTCTTGTGTTGGGTCCTACAGGTGTTGAAAGGATTGTGCCGCACTGTGTCTCTTCCCCGCCAGGGTACGGAGGGTGTTGAACCTCTTCTGTCCTCGAGAAGGTTAAGGCCGGCATCAACATCACTATTACACTATAACACAAATTCCTCTACATACGGGGATGCTCTAACACAATCACACGTTGCTTAAGGTTGAAGAAGGTTTCGTCCCCCGTGAATGGGAAGATTGGAACAGGTTGGAGCAGCAGTGGGTCGGGGGTGAGGGTCGTGCGTGGGAGATATATAACCCAGGTGACAGCAACGTAGCCGTAAGCATAGTTAGTTGGCTTACAGCTTAACTAAGGAACAAAGCTGTAATCAACTGAATGCCTCTTTCACCATAAATAAATCCAATTCCTGTCTACCTGTAATAAGGCCTTACGTCGCCTCTCTTCTTCACATTACTCGTGTGGAATTTAACTGTTCTTGGTTCTTCTGCCGCGAGAAAACGGATGATTGATGATATACGTACAGTCGGGGACAAAAGTTCGTTCCCTCTGGTGAAACTGAGTCACGGGAATGAGTCTCCGAACTGACTTACCCTGGCTGTCATTTGGGGTCAATACTGCTTCACTTTGGGAGTGAGCGAACTTTTGACCCCAACTGTATATAACTTCGTGTCCCCCTCCCCCCAAGATGGACGACGACCACAAGTGTTTAGTTGTGATAAAATATCCCATTTAATTGACGGCTAAGTTTTACCAATTATTTTCGTACTTCAAAAAACATGACTCACAAATATGAACAACATTAATAGGTTTCAGGTTTAAGGCAGTCTGACCTTAAAGGCCAGTCAGAATCATTGCACGTAACTCACCATCGAGTCACTGTTCTTGGATGGGTACTGTTGACTGCTATTGATTAAACTCTCTACTAAAGTTATTGTAACAAGACAAAGTGTCAAAGCGGCATTTTGAATGTTAGTTAATTACCTGGGTGAGGGTACACAGGTAGGGAGGTAGTGGGGTCAGTGCTTCCGTCACACTCGCCTCACTGACACTGCTAAAAGCTTTTGCTCACTACACATAATCTCCTGCTAATTGACTTTAGCTTTTTTCTGTCAGTATTGTCCTGACTCTTATTACCAGAGATACACAATATGGCAGTGTGAAAAAAGGGTCATATTGTTTATTTTGTATTGATTTATTTTTATTTTATCTTATTAGCTCGTGTGTCCCGAGTCTGGTCAAATAAGTAATATATCTTGATGTTGTATATTTTATTCTTTCTTGATGAAGATAGTCTTAAAAAAGTATATATATATAGTATGTTCGAAAAGCATAATGGACAACAAATCTCAGAAAATGTTGTTATGAGTGTTTATGGATGATTCGATATAACCTTCCTGTGGTGATGGGGCCAGGTTGAGGTCTTCCAGCCAGTTGACCTCACAGCTCGTGGTATTGTGGCAGCGCCTTTTACTACTGCCTCTCGTCTCCGTCACTCTCACTGCCTTCATTAATAACAACTTAAAGTCTTATCCACAACTTAAGTATACTCATAAAATATAGGAATTTACCCCTTGGCAACAAAGGTAGAAAGTTGAGAGAGAGAGAGAGAGAGAGAGAGAGAGAGAGATTAAAAAAAAGTGGCTATAGAAAATTGTAAGGGGAATACTAGCAGGGGAAGAGAGGGTTCAGGGAGGATTTGCTTCCCACGAGAATAAGAAAATTATTAAAATATGGTCTCTGAGGCGCCAAGGTACCGGGAATTTCAGCGACTAATTCCACATGAAATAATGCACTGCACTTTTTTTTTTTTAGCTTTCTCGTAAAAATTTTCTTCCGTAAGTAGGCGAGTCAGTTTGTCTGGAATAAATATCACGTATATATATTTCACCCTTAGAGTATTATATATACAACTGCTTTACAGGATGGAGTTTGTGGAGTGTTATGAGTATTATAACTTCGGTGATTATTAAGGGTTATAAAGTGAAAGAGTTGCTCGTATAGACCACAAGACAACAGCTGTTAGTTATATCCTCCTTCTCACTTTCTGCTACAGTTCCTCTTCTTGAATATCTTTGTATCTCTGTTTCCCTCCGGTGGTCGGCATAAGTTTATCTCCAGCACCATCGAGAAACCTGCTCCTGCTTAAGTGAGGTAAGATAAGGCCCTCGTCTGAATCCGAGATAGAAGGAATGATATGCTTTTAAGGAAGCTTCAGCAGGTTGTTTACCTCTGGTCCTCCGTGGTGGCAGGACTGGTGTGGTTGTCTACCTGGCGCTACACGACAGGTACACAGGCGTCATTACCTGTTTATATGCAAAGTTCAGAAGACTTTTAATCAAAATATCTTCGGCTCTAGATATTACACTGAAACCTCTATTTATCGGACTATATGGAAAGAAAAATCCGTTTTACCGAGGGTCTGTTAGATGTGGAATCCCCATCTAACGGATTACATAGATAGAAGTCCGTTATATGGAGGTTTTACTGTATTCTACCAGACTTTATAGAATCGCGGTCTATGCACTAAATCCCACTAACAGACCGTGCAATGCAGTTAACAGTGATACGTAAAAATTATAATCGAATTTCAAATTATAATCTTTCTTTAGTGTGTCGTTAAGTCGAGCCTCCAGCAGAGTCGGTGGCGGGCGAGGATGATGCCGACTTTATTGTGTTAGTGGCTCACCATAACAAAAAGTGGCGGACACGGGTGTTATGGTCCCCGTGTCTCACCTTATCATCCACTTGAGGTGTTGAAGAAAGGCGAACTTATTGGTAAGGAAATGTATCAGTCGAAGAGGAAGCATAATTAACGTTTTCAGTAATGTTTATATGAGTATGTAAGTGTTTTGTTTGCTATTTATATATTACTAACCTAACCTAACCTAACCTCATAGTTTAGACGTATAAAAAATCAAACAAAACACCTTTCTATTCTGTTCATTAGAAAACTTTAAATTTTGTTATTATTCACGTACTAATTTATAAACTTTGGTGAAATAACAAAGAACCAAATTCGAGAAAGGTGGAAATGTTTTAAGGATAAAGAAGAGTTGGGGTGATCCTTCCCGGGGTGAGGTGCTGCCTCGATGAAGGAGTGGCCAGTCACTATTGGTTATGACGGCGGTGTGATGGTGTGCCGATAGCTCGCTGCGGGGGGCTGGGACTCCTCCACGCCCTGCCGGCAATTATGGCTTCTCCCACTCGCTGTGTTCTCGCTTCCTTAAAGAATGAATAATAAACAACTTTGTGAATGAAGGAACCTAAGAAAAGATAAATAAACAATGGATTTTATATGTTAAGCCTTGAAACTATTGATAAATCTTGATATTTTACATAGATCGTTCACAAAATTCTAGGCAGGTACGCACACCTACTCTCCTGAGACAAGCAGTGTAGTGGGCCTCGAGGCTGAGAAATACCGCCAGCTTTGACAGATGAGACACACCAGGTAGGCCGCGGGGAGGAGATACCTTACCCCCCCGCTGTGCTCCCACCCCGAGGAACACCCATTTGTCGCCTCTGTGTCAGGTAGGCGTATACCACCTGCAGATACACCGTCTGTCTTACCTCACCCAAGTTAGTTACAGGTAGAAAACGACTTCTTCAGTTACTTGTGTTTGGTGTTAGACTCTGGTGAAGCTTTTTAGATCTTGTTGACCAGAGTGAGTCTTTCTCTCAACGTGACTCTGATGTAGTAAAATCCTGTTTACGTCTCCGTCAGTTTAACTGTCGATTGGGCCAAAGTTATCTGTTCAGTGACGATTGATGTGACGAACAGTGAGGAATGTATAATTATGTAAGAGTAATATCGCTCACTATAACACGGAGGAAGATAGTCTCCCTCACTTAGCACTCAGGTAAACACTAGGATAACTTACCTGTGTGTTAATATCGTATCTGTGTTGCGAGCAGAAATGTAAACACATCAGTAGTGAGAGTGTTAAGTGGGTCTTACACCTGAACCTGAACCACTACACCTCATAACCTAACCAAGCCTCACCGAGTATAAAACACGCTTCACCGCCCTCAGACACCATCCATTAAGCCCATCAGATTGGTCACACCTCAACCTTGGCTTTAATTACGTCTTAACTTACAGCGCCTCCATGTTACAGACCTTGACGATAGAGAGGAAGGTGGCGGAAATTAACTAAGAAAACCGTAGGGCGTTGCTGTCGACCGACTTTCCTTATTGTTTTGTGAATGAATCTTTGATGAAGGAAAAACAATCCTTGAAGTTTACTGATGATAACGTCCTAAGGGTGATTATTAATGTACCAACTATAACACTCGTACTTGGTTGAGTTTATACGTATTACCTTGACGCCAGATATGCCCGTGTTACCTGCAGTGATTCTTAACTATCTGTCTACATGACGTATACACTTTAATTCGGAGATGTTTTATAGAAGGGAAAATACTCGGGTAATATTTATTTCCTTTCCCAACCTCCCGTGTATTTAAGACTTTCACTGACAAAATCGACTAATTGTGACCCAGTCTTAAGAAAAAGATTCCCACTTACTGAGACAGACGGTATCATGTATGTTCTTCACGTGAGGATGCTTGAGTGTTTGTCTCTCTGTAGGGTGGCGGGAGGGGCAGACAGTAGACCTTGAAAGGGGGGGGGACAGAAGGGGGGTAGACGATAGAGGGGTAGACCTTGGGGGGGGGGGGCAGATGGTAGTCCTTAAAAATGGAGAATATTTTCAGGAAACTTGCTGGACACAGTAAGGTGCAGACTCTTGTTCACATCTTCCGGGGCAAAGTTATTATTATATAAGGGAAGGTACTTACTTATGGGGGAAATGTTTGTATATTTAGCCAGATGATGTGTGACTGTTGTACATGTCTCCTCATCTCTGTCTTCCTGTTTATATTAAAAATGTTGAACAGTTTAGTTGTGGAGACAGTTTACCAGTACAGTAGTGAACAACCTTACCCCAGTAACTTGTTAATCATTTATGACATTTCCAGGACTGAAGGTGTCTGGTGGGCGAGGTATGGACCTTCAGTAATCAACAGTGTTACTCGTTGCTGTTTCAGTCATTTATATACAGTAATTGTGAGATGATTATAAGATTTTCAGACATTTTCAGGGGTGACAGTCATTGGTCGCTGAAATATGCTGGAGAGAATAATAGACTTTAGTCCTTAATGTTTACAACAGTTGATATACAGTACAGGACTTAACGCTTGTATCTAACACTGGTTTATGTCTTTACAGGTTCCGACTTCAGTACAAGGTAAGTACACAGTGTGGCAGTTTAACACATGTTAGATATTATAATGGGGAACAGTTTTGAAATAATTACATCTGAAGTTATAGTTACTTACAGACTAATGAAATAAGTTAATTTAATATTCAGGGTAGCGATGTTTTTCATAATTGTACACAGTAAACTCTTTGATTCGTGAGTCTTGCTTTGTCCGGGAGCTTATTACATTTCAGTGTAACGACTGTAAACCATTTTTTTTAGACGAAGATAATTTGCATTTCATATTTTGTTTAACGCTTCATCGGCTACACAATGATTGCTTGAGTAGCTATTCATCATAAAAACAAACTTACCGGGTTCTGTCGGGTTTTTTTTACTGATTACTGTATGCAAAACAAAATATTATAAAATGATTCATTAACTTGGTTTTGGGGCTGTTGATGTGGCCAGTGTGTCGACCCAATCTCCACGAGACGACTAACATCTCTGATTGAGGAGTGGTGACGGCTCTTACCTCCTGTATACTGCTCTAATAACACGATGGTTCACCTGTCATGACCTAGGCTACCGGTGTCACGTGACGACGGTGGTCAGTGTAGTCTTTAGCATGAGTCATTATTTCAACAAAGTCTGTAAAGGACGGTGTATGGCTGTTTGGGTGAAGGTTGTGACAGACGGCAGCTTTACCCTGGACACACCCGGCATGAGGCACATACAGTATATCGTGTGTGGTGTGATAAGAGAGGAACCAACATACTGCAATATTATGTCAAAAAGTGTTGAATGAAAATGTAAGTGACTTTATGCATGACAGACAGGCAGATAAGGCAGTTTATTTAATATAACTGTTCATGACTCGGCGTATATATTTACATTATTTTTTCCATATACGACATCTAATTTGTTACAATATACTACAACAAGAATAAAGTTGTTAAGTGAAACGGTTCTGTAAGGGCAGGGAGGACTCTAGTCTGTTGGATCACTTCATTTGTCTCGTGTTTATCTGCAGGGTGGTGTAGGAGCAAACTTCAGGGACACTTCTTTGGTCCACGATTCGATTGCAGGATAATTAGTGGTCGTAATGACGCTTTTGGAAGATTTTAATGACAGTTTTCAATGCTAATTACTCGCCAACTATGGATTTCCAAGGTGCGAATTTGGTGTTTTGGTGTTATTCTGAAGTACTTAATTTGTTAAACCCTTAATTCCAATTCCGAGAGAAAAATATACTTCGGTCTAAATATTCTTATCTTATTGTTATCATTATTATTATTTATTGCTTATTATTATTTTCATTATTGTTTATTATTATTATTTATTACTATTATTATTATTATTATTATTATTATTATTATTATTATTATTATTATTATTATTATTATTATTATTATTATTATTGTTTATTATTATTATTATTATTATTATTATTATTATTATTATTATTATTATTATTATTATTATTATTATTTTCATTATTGTTTATTATTATTATTTATTACTATTATTATTATTATTATTATTATTATTATTATTATTATTATTATTATTATTATTATTATTATTATTATTATTATTATTACCTATTTGTGGATACAGTCCATAAATATAGGGGAGATTATGTTCACCTGTGTCGATTATGTTCACCTGTGTCGATTATGTTCACCTGTGTCGATTATGTTCACCTGTGTCTATGTAGCTGAGTCAGGTGTGTGCACTAATTGGATGATCTACTATAAGGTGTTATCTTTGCACTGTGGTTATATAATTAGGTTATCTTGTTCCAGTACTCACTTGTCATCTTTGTGTTTTGTAGTCTCTGTAATTATACTGATAAGGGTTTCTTATTATTTGATATGGTATGATTAGGTTATCTTAGGTCAGGTTGGAGTAGGTTAGGTTAGGTTAAGATAGGTTAGGTTTAGGTTAGATTTAGGTTAGAATACGTTATGTAATATAAGGTTTAAGTTATGTTAGACTAAGTTATCTTATGTTAGTTTAGGTTAAGTTAGGTTAGACTACGTTAAGTTGGGTTATATTTGGTTAGTTGAGGTTAGATTAGGTTTAAATTAGGTAAAGTTAAATATTGGTTAGGTTAGGTTAGGTTAGGTTAGATTAGATTAGATTAGATTAGATTAGATTAGATTAGATTAGATTAGGTTCTATAAAATGTTAAGGCTATTTTTTTTATCTAATTTTCGTTTACAATTATCTGTATTTTCATGTATCATCTTCCTTCAACCTGTATATTCTTTCTCAACCTTCTGTCTCATTCTTCTCTTCTGCTATTTGTACTATTAGTAAACTATTCCACAAGAGAAACAACAAAAATAACAAAAAAACACTTCCTGTATTGGATCATGAGTCCCTTTAGTGCCAGTGCCTAGTAGTGCCGCACCTGGGTCATGACATTAGATATTCCTTGGCACTTCTCACCCCCTTTGGCCTTATCAGCTTTATGGTTCTGCTTATTTATGAACGATATTCCTTTCATTCATCTCTACAATCGCCCCAAATCATACCTCTTACCCACCAATGCCATGTAATTACTCCCACTACTTTTTTCAATAACCCGCTAAGTAAAACACGTGATACATATAAACTACACGCAACCCGAAGAGAAAATAATAAAGGGGAAAAAAAATAACACGGCAATAAAGTATGTACAAGTAACACGAACGAGGGGTTGGTACCTCTAGCTTAGTCCACTGGCGGTTAGATCGTCGTCGTCGTCTGCTGCAACTAAGACAACGTGCAGACTGACACTTCCCACCTCCTCACTCACTCTACCTCACACCACAACACTGTATTGCACGCCCACCTCACCACCACAACACTCTTATCTCACACTACCTCATATCACCTCACACTACCTCGCTCTACCTCATACTTCCTTACTCTACCTCACACCTCCTTACAACACTCACCACCTGGCAATTATGAGTCATCTTTAAAAAACTATGTAATATGTGTTCTCTCGCCTGCCTTCAGTACAGTTATATAACGTCTTCTCTGAAATTGTGTAACTCTCTCTTGGTTAAACTGTAATCCTCCCCCCACAAACTCTCTATAACGCGTCGCACTTCTCAAAACATCATGACATTTGCCAACTCTCTCTAACAAGCCGAGTTTCCTCTATAACCCGCCCACAGAAGTCCCTTTTAAGACTCCACACTCCGCCCTCCACACCTGAACACACTACTATACCTGAGGAAATATTTCTCTGGCAGCGAGGGAAAATAATGGAAAGACCGATACACTAATAGAGAACAGTTGAGCCGTGATGGACCACCGCAGGTATAAATTGGCCTCAAGGGAGCGAGCGAGGTCTGCCTGCGTGCTGCTAATAGTTTACACTAATCATGTTTGTTGAATCAGGGTAACTTGTATGTAAACGGGTCTACTTTACCCATACAGTCGACACTAACTGCTGACGTTGGCTCCTACCGTCTCAGCTGACCTGGTCATTACATCTAATGGTTTTATTTGGTTCATTTTATAATTCTTAACCATATTGATGAAGTTGTTTTACAAAGAAGCTAAATCAGTTCGGTTGGGACCATAACATTGCGGATAATTGGGACTATTAGCCCCGGGGCCTAGTACTGTGGGGATGGAGGATGAAGGGAAGGAGAGAAAAGGGACTGCAGCAGCGCCCTCTGCCCGCCGGCCGCACTGCCGTGTAAACAAACTCGCGTGCACCAAAAATCGAAGGTAACTAAATTGGTGGAGAACCGACAGTCCAGCTCAAGCGTCTGTTTGTCTTTAATCCAGTGTAATTATTTGTTAACAGTCGTAACAGACAGCCTCTGAAGGCCAGATATTATGGCCCCTTATACTTAGTGTTTGTGATAATGTTACCACAACTCTCGAACGATTCATCGTGTGAATCCTCAAGTTATCGTGTAATGAAAGAGCTGCGTGTCCCGCCAACATTCTTCTCTCACTAATTATTTTAATATCTACAAATTACCCGCAGGGTTCCCCTGAAATAGAAAATGTTTTACAACACAGAACACAAGCTTCTCTGCCGTCCTTTTCAGCGCTGTAGAGCCTTTGTTGCAGAACACACTCCCATCCCTCATCCTTCTGGGATTACATCAAGTGTGTATTGTTGGTCCGTCCGGAAGACTGCTTGTGTGTGTAATTGACGAGCACAGGAAAAGTGTTTTTTCAAAGCCTCGGTGCAGTAATGAAGGCCGGCAGTGTAGTGCAGGCACCGTTCCTCACCACGGTTGACCTCACTCTTACTACATTATAATAAAAGAAGAAGAATCGATTTGTTGCAGGAAGTATTGAACAGCCACTGGCAATAAGTTGCATCGTTATATTTCTAATAGAGAGGCGAGAATAAAGCAGCTTGCATGAACCTTATGTTACAGTGCCAACAGCTACAGTGTGTGGGAGCGTCACTGTACACAGACAGATGCAGGAAACAACGTCGGTCAGGAGGGGGGCGGGGCGGGGCATTAAGTGCTTGCCTTTGCCCTTCGTCCGGCCATGTTTCCTTCCGTGTTTCAGTCCGGTTAAAGTTCTTCCATCTAGACATTTATTTTACCAACTTTTTGAAACGTTTCCGCCTCACAGTTTGTGGTGATACTTGACAAAAGTTGAAATAATTCTTTGCGTTTTTCTCTGCTACAAAGACTCCATCAGAATACTAAATACTGTAGTGTGTTAAATCTTCTTACTGTATTTACACACAAACTAACCCACGTCAGGTACAGTACCTCATCCCATCCATGAACCCTGAGACTCATGAACCTGTGAATCCTTGAACCCTGAGACTCATGAACCTGTGAATCCATGAACCCTGAGACTCGTGAATCCATGAACCCTGAGACTCCGAAACCTGTGAATCCATGAACCCTGAGACTCGTTAATCTGTGAATCCATGAACCCTGAGACTTTTGTAACAGTGTGTACAGCCAATAGCTTAGTCTCCTCTTCACCAGGTGGAAGTAGTGAGTGACTGAGGAATGTGTAAATCTCACTTCATCACTTATATGGGGGAGCTATAAGTGCGGGGGCCTTCAAGTGTGATACACGACCCAGCCATAACTTGTTGAAACACTCAGAGTAAACGGTGCATGAAATTAGTAAGAGGCGGGGGAGGCCAATGGTGGTGATGGTGGTAGAGGCTTGTGTTGTTGACTACCCCCCCCTCCCCTCCTCCGTTTCCCTCTCCCCCCTTTCCCCCTCCCCCTGCTTCCTTTCTCCTTCCTATTCCCCTGTTTTATATATCTCATTACCTTCATCTGACCTCACCTGGCCTGGCTCACCTGGCTCACAAAATACGTCATCATTGAAGGTTAAGGGCGTCTCCGTCTTGTGTGAGGTCTGGGAGGCGTGAGTCTACACCAGCACTTATCTATCTACTCATGAGAACTGAAACAGGATCCTTATTTCGAGCAACACGTCAACACCTTTTTTTATAGCACTGTAAATCTCTCGCCGCTGTCCTTATCTAATTAAAGTGTCATTCAGAAATTTACCATTCGTGATTTACCTCCATGCAAACACAGTCGTAAAGATTGCATACAACTTGTTATATTTTACGATTTCCTCCTTGTGTTCTGTAATCTACTGCACACAAGGTCATGATCTCTGCCGGCTCATGCTTCTGGAGGTTAATTATATTGCTTTACCACAAAGGGGATTAGTAGATGCCGTTCCTCAAATCCTCCTCAACATGTACTACAGCTCCTCAAGTCCTCCTCAACATGTACTACAGTTCCTCAAGTCCTCCTCAGAATGTGCTACAGTTCCTCAAGTCCTCCTCAACATGTACTACAGCTCCTCAAGTCCTCCTCAACACACACTACAGTTCCTCAAGTCCTCCTCAGCATGTACTACAGTTCCTCAAGTCCTCCTCAACACACACTACAGTTCCTCAAATCCTCCTCAACACACACTACAGTTCCTCAAGTCCTCCTCAACACACACTACAGTTCCTCAAGTCCTCCTCAACACACACTACAGTTCCTCAAGTCCTCCTCAACACACACTACAGTTCCTCAAGTCCTCCTCAGCATGTACTACAGTTCCTCAAGTCCTCCTCAACACACACTACAGTTCCTCAAGTCCTCCTCATCACACACTACAGTTCCTCAAGTCCTCCTCAACACACACTACAGTTCCTCAAGTCCTCCTCATCACACACTACAGTTCCTCAAGTCCTCCTCATCACACTTCATATTTGAGTCACTGGGTTGGAACCTAAATAAAGACTCGGAATATTTCACTTGATTACACCTGACGACTTGGTTTATAAGGCCGCTTATCCTACCTGCCGAAGGTGTGTGGGTGGTAGTTGTGAGGCGGCAGTAGACACGCAGTTTCCTAATCTCCCTTAATTTCTACCTCTCTTGCCCTCTCTTACCCACAACCTCTCTTACCCTCCCTTATTAACAGCCTCTCCTGCTCCCCCTTACCCACAACCTCTCTTACCCTCCCTTATTAACAGACTCTCCTGCTCCCTCTTACCCACAACCTCCCTTACCCTCCCTTATTAACAGACTCTCCTACCATGATTCCTACCTTCCCTAATCCATCACCTCTCCTCTCTTATCCTTTCCCTAACCAACACCCCTCCCACTCACGATCCCTCCACTATCCACGACCCCTCCCACTCTCCATGTCCACAACCTATCCGACCCCTTCCTCCCCTCTTACCCCTCCCTCCCTCCATCCCTCCCTCACCTCCCTCACCTCCTATCCCTCCCTCCTCCCTCACCCTATCCCTCCTCCTCCCTCTCCTCACCTCCTATCCCTCCCTCCTCACCTCCTATCCCTCCCTCCTCCCTCACCTATCCTCCTCCTCCTCTCCCTCCTCCCTCCTCCCTCCCTCCTCCCCCCCTCCCTCCCTCCCTCCCTCCCTCCCTCCCTCCTCCTCCCCTCACCTCCTATCCCTCCCCCTCACCTCCTATCCCCTCCCCTCCTATCCTCCTCACCTCCTATCCTCCTCCCTCACCTCCCATCCCTCCCTCACCTCCTATCCCTCCCTCCCTCACCTCCTATCCCTCCCTCCCTCACCTCCTATCCCTCCCTCCCTCACCTCCTATCCCTCCCTCCCTCACCTCGTCTCATACCCCACGAGGCAATCGGAGCAGATGGAAATTAGTGGATATTGAATGTTATTGGAATGTGGAGGCCGTAGACCCCAGCTGGTCCCTGGAGGTGGTCACGGCTCCACCTGGCTCTCCCTCCCTCACTCTGTTTTATTTTAGAGTAACTTGTTTGTTGTTGAAGCCGTAGGGTTTATGGTTTAGTCTTTATATGAGTAAATTACCTAGACATGGATGATGGCGCCTTAGAAACTTATTAAACGAGAGGCGGTGTTGTGAGAAGCTATTAATAACACTTTTTTTTATATTAGTCTCAGTGTAAAGTCTTATATTAGTCTCACTTTATACTTTTACCTATACAAAATATATTCCCCTTTAGGTAGCTGTATAACGAGTTTAGCCTCAGCCCTATTGAGATACACGGTGTTGTTGTCTAGTTCAGTACGTACAGAGGTCAGTAATCAACAGAACTAAATTAAAATACTCGAGTGATTATGGATGTTATTTGTGTCGTGTTCCCTTGAATCTATTTGTCGATATCGGTTCAGATTTTACCTTGATAATAATAAGTATCTTTCAAGGTAAGAGTTAGGTTTTTTAACAGTGGTTGAGGTCTTCTACGTGTATGCCAGAGACTACCTGAACACACTAAGTCATACAGGTAGAGGTAATACACAATAATACATCATACGTCAAGTGTTACAGGATATGGCGTAGTGTCCTGTACAGTCACTCAATGAACTATCTATACTTGAGGTGATCGATGAATTCCAGAATGAACACTGCGACTCCCGTTGTCTCGGTAGGGTTGTCAAAATCCTTCGTCTGTTGTGTCATATTTTTTCAACACAATTTTGTATAGTTAGTTTTTTTTTAGTGTACATCCGGGGACCTGTAATAGAAAGACATTATTATAGTTAATAAAATAGTTTTGTTTCTCTCTATAACACAACCTCAGAAGGGTGAACACGAGCACCAGTATATCAGAACTATATATAACAAGTTGATATAGGACATTATACAGTCAGCTCCTGTCATCAGTAATGTGTGTTATCATCCTTGACTGTGTGTTATGGGTAATGAGTTCCAGTCATTCTCCATCACACAGTCGAGTCTTACCCTCCAATTGTGCCCGCGGCTGCCTGGGGTTATTGCTGGGACCATGTGGGAGGCGGGCCCAACAGTCTTGGTTCTTTTATCAAGGCTTAGTACACTGGTTAATATATAATTCCTCCGCCAAGTTATTTGTATAAAAGCGACAGTGGGTCCCATAGGCGGCGTGGATTTAACTCACTGTCAACTAAGTTTTTTCTAAACACATCTAAGTTGTCAGGGAAATATTGAAACTATTATTATATATTTTATTAATAGAATGTGAATAGTTGCTCAGGTCAGTGGAGGTGGTCGTGGTGATAGTGAGGGGTGGTGGTAGTGGTGGTTGATGATGATGATGGTGGTAGTGGTGGTGATGATGGTGGTAGTGGTGATGATGGTGGTGGTGGTAGTGGTGATGATGGTGGTGGTGATGGTAGTGGCGGTGGTGGTGATGGTAGTGGCGGTGGTGGTGGTGATGGTGATGGTTGTGATGGTTATAGTGGTGGTGGGGGGGGTAGAAGCTTCTGTTGTTGTTGTTTATATAATAGTTTAAAGTTACTTCAGCTGTAGTGCTTAGCTGAAAAATACAGCCAATGTACAGTACATACACTAGTGTTGAATGGATCTTTGTAGGTTGTGTTGTATACTGTATGTGCTGTGAAGGGAGTGTTGTATGTGTAGTTGTGCAACAACAGGTGTTGTATGTGTTTGTGGATGTAGTGATGTACGAGTGTTGTGTTAAGATATTATTTTACATATTTATGCAGTTTGTTTACGAACACACACGGAACACTGCCTGTATGTTTTTAATGTATGTCACACGTCACACTTTATTACGAATACATATACAAATACAACATACAGAATGACAAGATAATACAAATAAGACAATTCAATAGGCTTCACATTTAACTGAACCTAAAGATTATTGTGATTAAGGCTACTTGTCTGCAAATATAGAAATAAATGATATACAGTACATGAATACGTGTGAACATAACACTGTAATGGCTCCTAGGATGGGGGACACTTTCTCTTCCTCTCAATTTTCTGTCAATCTTTTCACTGACACAAACTCTCTTCAGCACCCAGCAGTAGTCTGCCATCATGTTTACATTCCACTTTCCTTGGTACCTCTTTTACATTTCCTTAATGTCCTGGTGAAATCTTTCGCCTTATTCTTCACTGAAACTTCCTAAATTTTCAGGAAAATACTCAAGATGGGAATGGAAGAAATGTAGTTTTACACTCGTGTTACAACTCAAGTTTTTAAAGTTATTCATCATACCTTCAACAATGTTTTGATAGTTTAGATCTTTTCTATTACCTAAAAACTATACACAACATTCTTGAAACTATTCCATGCTTCTTTCTCACACTGGTTCATCGATTCTTCTGATTGGTGGTCCAACATAAACTTTCGGATTTGAGAGCCCACGAAAATGCCAGCTTTGATTTTTTCATATGTGACTGATGGAAATTCCCTGTACCGGAAACAACCACTTTCCTTATCTAGGGCTTTTACAAATTGTTTCATTAACCCTCATTTAATATGCAGAGGAGGCAACAGCACCTTCTTAGGGTCAATCAATGGTTCATGTAGAATATTTTGTTAACCTGGCACAAGAGCCTGTCTAGGTGGCCAGTGTTTTTGTCCCAATGTTCAAGTCTTGCTCTGCTGTCCCACTCACACGAAAAACATGGCATTTTCGTGTATCCACTCTGTTGACCAAGCAACAAAGCAATGACTCTGAAATCTCCACAAACCGACCAACCATGATCTGTATAATGAACTTTCTCTAGAAGTATCTGCAAATTTTCATAAGTTTTCTTAAGTTAAACAGAGTGAACCACAGGAATTGATGAAAATACATTTCCATTATGAAGTAAAACTCCTTTGAGACTTATTTTTGAAGAATCAATAAACAACCTCCATTCAGTAGCTGTATAGGTAATGCCAAAATAGTTAATTAAAGCAGACACATTACTACAGTAAACCAAGGAGCCTTCCTCTGAAAAAAAAAACTAGTTCTTGTTCACGTTGCCTATACCATGAAAAATATGTCCGTTTGCTCAAAAAATTCTTTGATTTCAACCTAGACCCTAAAAGTTCAGCAGACTCCTTTGGTAAATTCAAATCCCTAACCAGATTGTTAAGTTCACTGTGGGTAAACACATCCTTTATATGACGATGAATCATGGTCAGATTCTGATGACACGGACTGCAACACATCTGGCGGAGTGGGATAAATGATTCCTTGTTTATTAGTTTTTTTTTTTGCATTTTTTGCAAAAATAACAAGTCATCACCATGATTTTTAGGCTCCCGCCATACCATAGGGACTCCAAATGGTATAGCTTTTTTCTTACCACATTTCCACAGTCTTAAACCTTCAACACAAGTGCGACATACAGTACTTTATGTGGCGCCCATGGTTTATCTAAATCACCTATTTACACTCCCAAAGTCGGCAAATTATTAATTTTTCACGAATGCGGTTTTTTCTTGTCTTTGCTTCTGTTCAACAAAGCACCCACGTTTGTAGCAGAATACGTTTGGATTGTTCAAACATCCACGGGAAGACATAATTACAACAGGAATAGTATCTTAGTAGAGCAAAACAAGGAGATTTATCGCTGCAGCTGCTGATGCGACACTGAACAATGGCCTTTGCCTCTAAGATTTCATTTGTCAATATACCTTGAGTGATAGACGAAAACTGGAGTTATATCTGAAATCAACGTTCAAAACAGCTTAGGGAACACATATATTAGTTGGAAAACATCAAAATTCCTGCAGACGGGTGTTGTTATTTATGTTATTAGGGATTTATTAAGCAAAAGTGTTAGGAATTGTAATAAAAAAGAGACACACATACACACAAGGACCTGAACTCAGAGCCTGCAGCATCCGGTGGTCAGTTCCACAGTGTGGCCGTGACGCCTCAATGATATAAACTTTGTAAGGTGTTTATATATTACAGCTTAACTTCTGTTAATACACAATATTTGTTAATGTATAATAGGTATTTTTTACACCGAATAATTGGCTCCCCTGGGGAGGTTAGGTTAGGTTACGTACCATCGAGGCTACTATTATCTATGAACAACTATGTTGGACTGGCCACGTTACCCACATGGACGACAGTAGACTGCCAAAGCAGCTACCATACTTTACAGTCACCTATTGTAAAGAAGGCGGGCAACTTAAAAGGTATAAGGATAGTCTTAAAACAAACCTGAAAAAGTGCCAAATTGACCCCCTCACCTGGGAGTCGATTACTTCACACCGTAACGCTTGGAGGAGCACCACACAAGAAGGTGTAAATATTTTCGAGTTAGCCCGACTGCATACCGAGGCACACAAGCGCCAATACCGGAAAGACGCTGCTGCAGCCTCTCCCGCACTAGATGTAACCCTCCACATGTGCAACAATTGTGGACGACACTGCCGGTCCTGTATCGGCCTCTCTAGTCACCTCAGAGCTCACCAAAGAAGGTGACATCCTTAAAAACTCCTATCATTGTATCACCATACTCGATTCCGAGTAGTAGTAATAGTAATGGTCAGCATGCTCACCTCTCAAGTGAGTGAACCGAGGTTCGATCCCCGGGCAGGGTGAAAATATGGGAAAGTTTCTTTACGCCATTTGCCACCGTCTGTCTAGTATTAATTGAGAACCTGGATGTTAATCGATTTGCGGATCGTGTTCCAGGGCAATGTTTAGCCAGTGCAGTTGGCGACTGGTCTGTTCTTCTCGGACTATGCCTTGACACTGGGAAATATAACTCGTTAACTTAGGACGTGGTTGTTGTGTTGCCAACAGCTTCTACACCTTAAACAAATTCACGCCAAAGTGGCCCTAGGGTCGACCATCTTGGAACACGAGGGGCAACAATTATTATTATTATTATTATTATTATTATTATTATTATTATTATTATTATTATTATTATTATTATTTGAATCTTTGTAGATTGTGTTGTATGTGTGCTGTGAAGTTAATGTTGAATTTGCACCTGTGCAACAACAGGTGTTGTATGTGTTTGTGGATGTAGTGATGTACGAGTGTTGTGTTAAGATATTATTTTACATATTTGTGCAGGCACTTTACGGACACGCACGGAACACTGCCTGTATGGTTGTAATGTGTGTTTGTAACGCTACCAGTCATCAGCACAAGAAAACACCCGAACACACTGTGAGATAATACACAATATTTGATTATTTATGTTATTAGATATTTATTAAGCAAAAGTGCTAGGAATTGTAATAAAAAAGAGACACACATACACACAAGGACCTGAACTCAGAGCCTGCAGCATCCGGTGGTCAGTTCCACAGTGTGGCCGTGACGCCTCAATGATATAAACTTTGTAAGGTGTTTATATATTACAGCTTAACTTCTGTTAATACACAATATTTGTTAATGTATAATAGGTATTTTTTACACCGAATAATTGGCTCCCAGAGCGAAGCCGAGTGATAGTTTAGATATATCATGAGGGACCACGTGAAGATCAGCCCCACCTCAACCTTTTTCTTATCATTAATTTAATCACGAACTCTACCTGGGGAGGTTAGGTTAGGTTAGGTTAATTTTAGTGTGGTTAATAAACTAGGTGGCTGTTTTCCGCGTGATACCTTAAGATACTGAACACACGTCAGGCGTTTCCTTGTGTTGATGACAGCAGCACCATCTCGGGTGCCAGTGACGGCGGCCCATGGTAACTTCGCCCTACATCCAGTGGTGACCTGAGCCAATTTAAGTGATCTCTCAGCCCATCATAATATTGGCCGAGATCAACAACAATAACTTACTTTGGTAATAGGTAAACCATATGGAAAGTGTGCGATAAAGGTTAGGTTAGGGTAAGGTCATGTTAGGTTAGGTTAGGTTAGGTTAGGTTAGAAATGTAATAGTAGTAAAATTAATGAACACACACACACACACACACACACACACACACACACACACACACACACACACACACACACACACACACACACACACACACACACTCATCACTCCCTCTTCCCATGTTCCTGGCCCCCCAAATATAATTCCTGGCTACGCCCATACATTATTGATGGTGATCGCGGCCCATATTATGATGGGGCAGAATCTGTAAAATGGGCCTAGGTCACTACTGGGTATGGACCGAGGTCACTACTGGGTATGGGCCGAGGTCACTACTGGGTATGGGCCGAGGTCACTACTGGGTATGGGCCGAGGTCACTACTGGGTATGGGCCGAGGTCACTACTGGGTATGGACCGAGGTCACTACTGGGTATTGACCGAGGTCACTACTGGGTATGGACCGAGGTCACTACTGGGTATGGACCGAGGTCACTACTGGGTATTGACCGAGGTCACTACTGGGTATGGACCGAGGTCACTACTGGGTATGGACCGAGGTCACTACTGGGTATTGACCGAGGTCACTACTGGGTATTGACCGAGGTCACTACTGGGTATGGACCGAGGTCACTACTGGGTATGGACCGAGGTCACTACTGGGTATTGACCGAGGTCACTACTGGGTATGGACCGAGGTCACTACTGGGTATTGACCGAGGTCACTACTGGGTATGGACCGAGGTCACTACTGGGTATTGACCGAGGTCACTACTGGGTATGGACCGAGGTCACTATTGGGTATGGACCTAGGTCACTACTGGGTATGGACCGTGGTCACTGGACCGACTTCACCTGTATCCTACAAACAGAGGTGGGACAATATAGTGCTATATTAGGTACAGTAAGTTGGATTGATTATCAGTTGAGACAGAACTTGTCCTTATGGTTGTGGTGACTCACCTGTATGTGTGTTGTACTGTATGTGGTGGTGAACAAAATATTGTATGTGTTCTCTGTCCGTAGAGTTGTATGTTCGTTTTATACTGTACGTGTGTGTGTGAGCACGTCTTGCCACCTTGGTATAAGTATTATAAAGTGTAAGGCCAAGATTAAGTAAATAATGCTCATTAGGATTTTGTAAACATAAAACAGAACCTTAGAAGCTGTTATGAATATGTTTGTTAATGAGGCCGCCATAGTGAGAGGTATGACTAAGTATCTTGACCTGGGATCCCTCATGACCGGCAGCGTGACACTCAGCCTCACCGTCATCGCTCCACACCCGTCGAGTACAATATTTACAGCCATCACTATCACGGTGAATCAAGTTGTTATCTGTTCATTATCATAACTCTTGTATTCGAGAGTTACTGTAGTATATAACTGTCGTGTCACAAATATATATTCACTTGTTGTTATAACTCTTTTTTATTAAGTCATAGTAATAACAATAAAAAGTTGTTCCTGTTCGACCAAACGTCAGTCGTTTCTAAGGTTTAATCGGTGATCATCTCCAGTTAGTGTATAGTAAAACTGTTCCTCGGTGTTGGTGTTTACATCTCAGAATAGTTAATGTTTTTTATGATTACTGTGTTGCCTATAAAGGGACTCGCTCCTCATCCGCCGGTGATTGAGGTACTGATCATGTCCCTAGATAACTTGTAGAGCATTCGTTAAAAAAAATAATTTATCCTTTTAGCTCAAGTAAATGTTTTTCATTTGTGATCTAAGTCAAGTATAAAAGTTTGTGGTGTTGCTCTAATTATAAAATTTCTTTATGAAATATATCAGTAGCCTTTAGTAAAGTTTCTCTTTGAAATTCTCTTTCCTTTTACCTGTTGTGAAACTCTGACGTCTCCAGGGGATGGTAATTGTTTCTCGACTCTGGACGAACAGCCACAAAGTTTTTATAAAAAAAGGCAGCTTATGTGGCTTTTAAAGCGGAAATTGGAGTGTGTTGTGTCGACGATATTACACGCAAACTTGTCCCAGGTTCACGTCCCAATTGTAAAGTTCTAAAACAATTTCTTCTCTCGGTTGAGCTGAAAATATTTTTTTATTGAACTTTTAGAAATTCTCTGTTGTTCTAAGTTGTTACAAGTTATGGCTCGAGTGTGAATAATAACCTCCAAGAGGTGACTTACTTTATAAAGCTATTCCTGACAGCACAATTACTGCTGGAGGAAAACCTCTCCCATACATCATCCTCTGTGTTAACGCTGCCTTCACCTGGTGTTAATGAAGCAATAGACCAATGTAACGTGATGTTTCGGTGATTTAGTTTTATATCATTGGAAGTTAGAGAAAGTAAGAACTAAGTGTGAGTATTCCCTCCTTCACTAGATCAACAAACACTGCCTCAATATACGGTGATTTCAGTCATGATACACAAGGCAATACGTACCTGTAAATTACGTTCTTGCTGACTTTCCTATCTTGTTTATTTGTTATTATAAAGCTAATGGCTGGTAGTTTACAAGTACGACTCCTTCAGAATATAAGAAGTTGATACAATACCACAATACATTCGAGGGAATTAGAAGAATTAAAGGTTAATTTTGTTTTGTTTTTATAATAATTCCATCACAGAGGATACTGGACCTCTTACAGTGTCCAGCCCTTTGTGGGAGAAGAAGTGAGTGACTTTAACGATAAGATTGGATGTGGTGATAAGAGGTTGTACAGTCGCCTGGTATATGTGTGAGTGCCACCATGTGTGAGTGCCACTCTTGAGTGCCTACCACCATGTTTGAGTACCATCACGTGTGAGTCCCTCATGTGTATCATTAAGTACCATCATGCACCGTGTCGTCACCAGCCCCGTGCGTGCCTCAAGGGCCACATGTCCCCCTCACTATATCTACAAGTGCCACGCCGCCACGCCCATCCTTCACACCTCAGTTCTCGCCTGTGTGCTGTAGGGCACCGCCGCGCCACGTATATCAAGATATCCTATTAACAACACGACTCGAACGAGACGGCCCAAGATATAAGCGCCGTTAAGATATTATGAATGACTTGGCTCTATTTAGAGATGGTTCACTGGGGGTGTATTCTGAGACACACACACTGTCATCCTCCCTCCCACCTCCTCTACGACATTCAGTCAAGCGTTATCAACAGTACGTGGGTAAGAGCTCCTCAGGGTCTTTGTGTTGAGCTTCGAGGAGAGTGAGAGGAGGGGGGGTCCTTGAAGGTAGTCAGACCAAACTGCTCAGTAATTTCCTGTAGGAGACCCTGTGATGACTCACCTGTTGTGTGACTCATGACCTGGTCGACATACTCGCAGATGAAAAACCAAATAAAAACTATTGCTAAATGTAGTGGACATTATACCATATTAGGGACACCTGTCGGAGATTACCTGTCCGAGGGGGTGGGGGGGACGTGACACCACCATTAATAACGACCTGAAGCCCTTATGATAAATGACAGCTAGATGAGGTTGTTTACACACGAGTACTAGTTGTGTCTGTGTGTTGGTTTTGTTGTGCTGTTAGTGTTTTTGTGGTGTAATGAACGATGTAATCATTGTAGATCTGTACGATGTAAATAATGGGAAGTGAGTAAAGTGTGAATTATTAGTTGATGTTAGAGAGTGATAAGACTCACCACAGATGTATTGAGAGATAAAGAGTAAAGTTAAGAGTACGGGAAGGTGTTGGTGAGAGGAGAAAGACTGACGAAAGAGTGACGAAAGACTAAGAAAGAGTGACGGAAGACTGAAAAAGACTGAGAAAGAGTGACGAAAGACTGAAAAAGAGTGACGAAAGACTGAAAAAGAGTGACGAAAGACGACAAATTTTGATGATCTCACGTATGGTTTACAGGTTCGTGATTACATAACATTTTATAAACGGTTCTGTTAGTTCATGTTCTCTCGGTCTGTTTACATCACCATTTATTTCTCTTGATAATAAACTCGCTCCAAAAAGTATCTATACGATTTTGTGTGAGACAATATGACATAACGAACGAAGTATTTTGACAACCCTACCGAGACAACAGGAGTCACAGTGTTCAATATGGAATTCATCAATCCCTCCGTGAAGTTACTTTTTGGGGAGTGTGTTACGTATGTATCAGTTAAAGCGTATATTCCTAAGCTTATGAATAAACTAATGAGATACGTTGAAGAAGTAGCAGAGAGAAGATGCCCTCAACACTGGTAGTAACACACACACACACACACACACACACACACACACACACAGTGAAGAAGTTAAGCTACACTAACCTAACATGTCACATTACCAAAACAATGGTGTCTCCTCAGCCACGATTCACTAACTAAAACAACTACTTACGACTCATCTTACCAACGTAAACATTTCATCAGTTGTTTAATGAAGAAACTCTAGTGTATTGTGGTGCGTCATCCTCACCTTAAAGATCAGCTGATATAACCTCACTTTGTTTACCCCTGTCACATGTTTACTGTGAGTGAGACAGTCACAGTGGCGTCTCGGGAGGGTAGGAATGTGTGTGTGTGTGTGTGTGTGTGTGTGTGTGTGTGTGTGTGTGTGTGTGTTGGAGAGGGAGATGAGGAGGAATTGTTGGGGCGTGAAGGTGGGGAGAATAAGGGTAGGACTGGAGTGGGGTGTTGGGGACAGGTTGGGAGGTGTGAGGTGTGTAGGGTAGAAGGCCAAAGGTTGTCGGAGAAGGTTAGGGAGGGGAACACGGCAGGGGGAGAACAGGGCAGGGAGAGAACAGGGCAGGGAGAGGACGGGACAGGGAGAGAACAGGGCAGGGAGAGGACGGGACAGGGAGAGAACAAGGCAGGGAGAGGACGGGACAGGGAGAGAACAGGGCAGGGAGAAGACAAGGCAGGGAGAGTCAAGTTGGAGTATCAGCGGCGTCTGTTTTGTAGCTCAGCACACAAGAGTAGCAGATCATGTGCTTTATACGCCACTTGAACACACGTGAAAGATACCCCCTCACTCATGACGTCATCTTTATATATTACCACGAATCATCTCATAATTTGAAGTGTTTACAGCACCTTCGACATATTATTTATTGTCCCTTACATTTTACTTCTTCGCTACAAGGACGCCACTACCCCCCCTTCACTACCGGGTCGCCACTTTTAGTATTTTATTTAACTAACACCAGACGATCTTATTCAGCTCGGAGGCGACACCGTACACAATGGATAATAAACCTCTGCTTCCTTCATTATCATTAAAAAGAAATTATATTCACCAATTTACGCA